>NW_024098398.1:515000-630000 GCF_016545835.1 Crotalus tigris | reverse complement strand
AACAGCCTCAAGGTTCATGCCACAGGAACAGGAAACTTCCAAACAAAAGGCTAGAGGGGGTATAAAAACCGACTACACCATGTGCTCAGCCCTTCTCTCCTCTGCTATTTCCTGAAGAACCATCTCTCTGCAATAAACTGTAACCTTCTTCCCAAAGCAGTTGCCATGTTTGCTTATTTATTCCTGGCTTGGATGAACCAGGATGAAGACTTTACCTCTAACAATGTTTTTCGGTGAAGCTGAAAAGGGGCATAACTTATTCTGAGCTTTTGAGAAAGTTGGTGGATGTTCAAAGTAACAAACGAAAGGAGAATTAAAGGATACTTGAAGGAGCACTCCCAAAATTTCACTAGATGAAATTCAGAACATTATTTATAAGATGTTAAAGACGAACAATTACAAAACAAAACATTAAAGAAAGCCAAGTCAAGGTCTGAGCAGAGATTTGATGTAGATTCAACCGAGTCTTTGAACTAACAACTTGGAACCAATCACCACATTGATGAATCCTCCTAGGATAAAGTTACAGGGTAAATAAATAAAATCAGATGCCTCTTAAACTGAAGTGATGCATGCACAAATATCCTTGTTTTTCAATGTCCAACCAAATTAATTCAAATTCAAATCAGATTACAGCATGATGGATCCTGTCAGGCAGGAAACCCAATACCATTTTGGACAAATGGCCATCCAGTTTCTTCTTAAAAACTTCCAGTGTTGGAGCATTCACTGCTTTGGAGGCAGGTTGTTCCACTGATTAATTGTTCTAACTGTCAGGAAGTTTCTCCTTAGTTCTAAGTTGCTTCTCCCCTTCATCAGTTTCCACCTGTTACTTCTTGTCCTGCCTTCAGGCGCTTTGGAAAATAGCTTGACTCCCTCTTCTTTGTGGCAACCCCTGAGATATTGGAATACTGCTATCATGTCCCCCCTCGTCCTGCTCTTCGTTAAACTAGACATACCCAATTCCAGCAACCGTTCCTTATATGTTTTAGCCTCTAGTCCCCTAATCCTCTTTTTTGCTCTTCTCTGTACTCTTTCTAGAGTCTCAACATCTTTTTTACATAGTGGTGACCAAAACTGGATGCAGTATTCCAAGTGTGGCCTTACCAAGGCATTGTAGAGTGGTATTAATACTTCACGTGATCTTGATTCTATCCCTTTGTTATTGCGGCCTAGCACTGTGTTTGCTTTTTTATCAGCTGCTGCATTATATATGTATGTATGTATGTATGTATGTATGTATGTATGTATGTATTCCATTCCATTTTATCCCTATCTTTTCCCTCTTTTTTTTTCCTGCCTGAATTTCTAATTGTTTTGGTTACAGAGCATGTTTAGTGAACACTGGACTTTTGCTGCTATTTTGTACTATTTCCCTAAGACTCCATGATTCTTCCCCTTCCAGCCTTGTGAGATTTCTTTATTGTTATAACATTAATATCAATATCAGTGTACATAATCAATCATATCATTGGAAGCCTGACCCTTTGAAATAAAGAGAATGGGATATTTTTTATAGGTCTTCCTTGCATGTGCCCCAGCATCAAGAAAGGAGAGGAATAGATTTAAAGCTGAACGTGAGATTTCACTTCTCTACCAATGTACAACACAAAATCATAGGGCTGAAAAGGACCTTGAGGTCTTCTAGTCCAAACTCCTGCTTTTCAACCTTTTCACCCATTGTACTACTTTTAGGATATGGCAACATCTGAGTACCACCAGTCGCCTAGCAAGGTGTCAAAAACTTGAACAAAAAAAAAAGGGAAAAAGTGATAAAGTACAGGTAGTCCTCGACTTACAACAGTTTGCTTAATGACTGTTTGAAGTTACAATGGCACTGAAAAAAGTGCCCCCCAAGCCACAGCCGAGCAAGACACCTGCCTGCCCACCCGGCAGCGCTCTTCCTCCTGTCCAAGGTTTTCATTGTTGTGAGCATTTCTGTTGAGGATTGGCAGCCGGGATGAGGTGGGGGGTGTTTGGTTTTTATTCCCCTGTCTGCTGGGTGGTTGCAACAGGTTTTGGTCACTTCACAAGACCCTGGGACACTGTGACCATTATAAATATGAATCA
Source organism: Crotalus tigris (assembly GCF_016545835.1). NCBI lineage: Eukaryota > Metazoa > Chordata > Lepidosauria > Squamata > Viperidae > Crotalus > Crotalus tigris. The sequence continues at coordinate 627,930 of NW_024098398.1, read as the reverse complement.
GTTGCCAAGCATCTGAATGTAAATCACAAGACCCTGGAGATCTGCAACATTCCAGCTGATCGGCTCTTCTTCTGGGCTCAGCAGAAGCTTCAGGATCAGCGCTGCTTTCCAGCTGATTGGTGCTTCTTCAGGGCTCAGCAGAAGCACCAGGATCAGTGCTGCTTTCCAGCTGGAGCCTGGCACTGATCCTGGCGCTTCCGCTGAGCCCTGACAGCCCTGCAGCTCCAGCCATCTCTCGTTCAAGCTTGTGCGGTGCTGCCACCAGTTCAGCTCATTCCCCTCCACTTTTCTAGCATGGTCGTGTACCACCTGCCAGGTGCCAATGTACCACAGGTGGTACCCGTACCATTGGTTGAAAAGCCCTGGTCTAAAGACATAAGAGTGTACAGTCAACATACAATGTGTAGCACTTACAAAACAAGCTAAAAGGCCATCATCAATTGCAGAAAAGAAGAGGGAGGGAGGTAGAATTTGAGAAGGAAAGAAAAGGGTATTATTGAACATACCACATGCGTTATGTGATCTATAAATTAAGCACTTTCTCGCTTGCTTGTACCTTTCATATTTACACCCAAACATTAAATATTTCTAGCTTTATAAACTTATAGACAAGTCTACTAGCTTTTTCTAAACTCTAGTCATTGATGCCTTGCAATAGGAATAATTCAGCATTCAATGGTAATTCACTATTTTGGTCATTTCAGGAGTGACCAAAAAAGAATCAACCTTGGAGGATGTATTTTATATTAATACAGGTCTAAGGAATCATTGAAGATCTTCTTTCTCAAATTGGTTAAATGAGAAGGGAAAGAACTTTGAGATATGGGGTATGCATGACTGCAGGAGGCTGTTTCGGTCTGAGATAAGCCTAACATGGCCCTTTCAGATTAATTTTCTTGATGAGTTGTGATTTAATAGTACCCAGGTTTGATTTCAAACTCAGGGGAATGCCACTGAGATGATCAAAACAATTTAATGTGAATCACCTGCAAACCGGTATTGACAAGGGTTATGTGGCTCTAGTGACATGATTTTACTGCTGACTTTAGTCTTCTTGAATTATCAGTTTGGGAAAGATTAACCTAATCTGTTTCAAGAACATATAAATAACCCTGTCACTGCTCCTCATAAAAAAATCTTTAGAAAGGCTGCATCCCAATAGATATGATAATCATTTGAAGATAATCATTCTTTTTTGGAGAAATGACTTGGCCATAGACAAAGAGGTCACTCAATGGTCTTCAAATCACTGTCCCCCAGATGTTTGCCATTACACATCCCTGAACCTGTAGTCAACACATTTGGAAGGAACTGCATTGGACCTATAGCCAACACACCTGGAAAGAGCTAACAAAATAACAGAATTGGAAGGGACCTTGGAGGTCTTCTAGTCCAACCCCCTGCTCAGACAGGAAACCCTATACCATTTCAGACAAATCTCTTTTTAAAAACTTCCAGTGTTGGAGCATTCACAGCTTCAAATCTCCAATCTCTTTTTAAAAACTTCCAATGTTGGAGCATTCACAGCTTCTGGAGGCAGGTTGTTCCACTGGTTAATTGTTCTAACTGTCAGAAAGTTTCTCCTTAGTTCTAGGTTGCTTCTAGGTTGGCTACATTGTCAAGACCAAGATAGCTACAGTGATCACCTTAAACACAGGCTTTTACCTTCTTTAATGAGTAGCAAATTGTATTAATAAAATGTCTTATGTGATCTTTCCTTTAAGCACATCCTAAAGTTAGGTTCTGGTTTTTAAAGCAGAGTTCATAAAATTGAATTGTATCCCACCATTTAAGCATGGTAGTTGAGATTATTTTTTTTTTCCTATGCTGTGAATCATGTTTTAAATCTATCTCAGTTGACAATCTTTATGCTGCCATTTGTTACTTTTCTCTATTTTAATATTTTATGTTTCTAGGCTGTCCAGAGAACAGTGTCATTGGGCAGCATATACAATGGCTGTAAATCAAGGCTATAATGCCCATACACCCTAACATTCCCTCTGACAAAATGCAGAGGTATGCAGGGGCATAAACAAATATTGAGAATTGTGCTCTATGCAAAATCAATATCCCAATTTGTATGTATCACAACAAAGAAGAGAATCAAATGCATGCCAAGGGGGCATCGTTTTGTCCCAGATATCACAGTGTCCTAGGCCTTTTGTTTACATTTGACATTTATTCCAGATGTCCCTTCTATGAAATGGCTGCATGGATGTTTAATCAGATACTTGGCTGGTACAGTTTTGAGATACCTGAATAGAATTTCAGCACAAAGCTGTATAGGACGCAGAGTTTCATAAGATCTCCAAAAGGGATAAGACATTCCAGAAATCACCAAGAAGCAGACAAATGACTTCCATTTCAACCTGTGTCAAGTCTGAAGTGCAACTGAGGACGTTTGATCTATGAGGACCATATGCAGATTCAATTTGTTGTCACGCTTCTCTTTCAAAATAACTCAGTCCTAGGTACTTATCTGCATTTTGGAAATGTGAAGTATATTAATCATATTTTGTATGTTAAAATCAGATGCAACATGACATGCATTGATGTAGCCGGTTTACACTAACATAGCAGAAAATAAGCAATACCAATGTTTGTGTTCAAAATCCTTCTCCCTATCAGCTGTCTCTTACTTCAGTTAAATGCAGGGCTGCGTCTCATTCCACAATGGGAATTATTAATAACCTTTTGAAACAAGGCATTTAATCGTTCAGTATTTCATTTTAATATCTGTTTCCATTTGTTTTATTTATTTAGATATCTACTTCATGTCACAGTTAGTTGAACATTTGCAGGATACATTTGCATCGGACAATTTAACATTTTAACATTCATGGAATTGTTTATAGTTCAAATAAAATACAATTATTTTAATTGCTTGTGGCTGAACTAAATGCAGCCAAAGTGGCTCTTTGGACTAAAATATAGATTAGATTCACCTGTCTAGCAACACTGGAATTTATTATTTATTTAAAAGGCTCGGAGATCAATGGGCTCCAAAACATCACTGGCTTAATTAAAATAGGATACACTAAGCCCAAATGAAATTTCATGCATCTTGACAATCTTACCCTCTGATAATAAAAGCATAACCACTTTCCTATCACCAAGAGCTAGGAGAACCAAATATATAAAGGAAGTGAGAATGGATGGAGAAGAAGGACAAGGCTGAGAAAGTCACCATTGAATGAAGCTGATGAGGTCCTCAAAATAAGAGACTTGGAAATTTTAAAGAGAAGTGATTGTGCTGGTTGGCTAATGAATGTAGAAGAAGCAAAAATAGTTTGCAATAACAGAAAGCTACCTAGAGTTATAGACAATGGTGCTACTTCAGAGTAAACCTAACCTTATCTTTGCTCTTATTCTCTATCTTTAGTTTCTTTCATTTACTAGAGGTGTCCTTGCACAGTCATGTCAAATGAACAGATGCGTTCTATGACCCTCCACTCATAAATGAAAGGGTTGGTTGTTCTGGGTTTGGAATAGGGCAATAAATATGGATACCATTACACTTCCTTGACTTAATTTTTTTTTCTTACAATCTAACACAATCTTTTCCATTCTGAAAGGTCAGAAATTTAAAATAATGGATAAAAATATGGAATGTCACTTAGAGAACGTGCGTGCAACCCGCTCCTCAGAATTATGTCTTCTAAAACCTGGACATTAATTCCAATTCATTCAAAGCTATTGCCGGAGCACCACGCGGGATATGCTTGTAAGAAATTATGCAACTTGTCTGAGCCAAGAAGAACTTTTAAGAAGATATAAGGGGATCTTTAATTTCTGAACGTTGTTCTTCTAGACAATGTAACTTATAAATTCTGAAAATGAAGATAGGGATATACTTTGTGTGGCCTTTGCCTAGAGCAGCGGTTCTCAACCTTTGTGTGACGGCGACCCCCTGAGGGGGAAAAATGGCGGATCGCGTTGTTTGGTGACCCCCGTAAAATGGTCGTTCGACCCCAAATGGGGTCGCGACCCATAGGTTGAGAACCGCTGGCCTAGAGGCTAGCAAGATTTAAACATTTCACTAGATGCCAAGGGGAAATTATCAGGAACAATTCTCTCTGATAGGTGGCTATCACAATATAGCCAAAATGTTTTTCTTATATCCAATATTGAGCCCTGCTGGATGAAATCGGAATGAATGTTTTCATCCCCCCAAAATCAGACATAATAACAGAATAACAGAGTTGGAAGGGGCCTTGGAGGTCTTCTAGTCCAACCCCGTGCTCAGACAGGAAACTCTATACCATTCCAAACTAGTGGCTGTCCAGTCTCTTCTTAAAAACCTCCAGTGATGGATATCTACTACTTCTGAAAGCAAGCAATTCCACTGGTTAATTATTTTTATTGCCAAGAAATTTCTCCTTAATTCTAGATTGCTTCTCTCCTTGATTAGTTTCCATCCATTGTTTCTTATCTTGCCTTCTGGGGCTTTGGAAAATAACAGTGTTCCAATATCTAAGGGGCTGCCTTTTCTCTGTGGCACTCCCTTAGATATTGGAACTCTCCTATCATGTCACCCCTAGCCCTTCTTTTCAGAACATTTAGACAAACCCAATTCCAGTTGCAATGTATGGCTGTGAAAGTTGGACCATAAGAAAGACTGAGCAACAAAAAATTGAGGCCTTTGTACTATGGTGCTGGAGAAGACTCCTGCGAGTCCCCTGGATTGCAAGGTGATCAAACTGGTCAGTCCTAGAAGAGATCAACCCTGACTGCTGTTTAGAAGGCAAGATCCTGAAGTTGAAACTCAAGTACTTTGGCCAGCTAATGAAAAAGAAGGACTCACTGGAGAAGAGCCTAATGCTGGGAAAGATGGAGGGCAATAGAAGAAGGGGATGACAGAGAATGAGGTGGCTGGATGAATCACTGAAGCAGTAGGCGTGAACTTAAATGGACTCCAGAAGATGGTAGAGGACAGGAAGACCTGGAGGAACATTGTCCATGGAGTCACGATGGGTCGGACACGACTTCGCAATTAACAACAACAACAATTCCTGTAACAATTCTTCATATGTTTTAGCTTCCAGCCCCCTAGCACCCAACTTCAAAATTGTCCAAAGCAGTTAAGCAAAGAGAAGGAACCATCTTATGACCATCCAGAATTGATTGCTCTCGTAAGGCTGTACACATAATGGTGTTAATAGCAAATGAACTGTCAAGCAAGGGAAAAGCAAACAACCCATCAGCCACTCAAGTCCATTACTGAATGAAGTTTTAGAATACTTGAAATTTTGGTAATAGATCTTAAGAGGCAAGAGCAGTCCTGTTAGTTGAGGAAGGTTGATTAGTCAGCAACTATTTAATGCTTCCTAGCGCTCCTGTCTTCATTATTATCACATCTTCATTTCTAGACCTTGTCATAGTCTAACAACTCTTATTCTCCTAATCTTTCCTCATAAAATCCTCTTAGTAAATATACAGATTTATAGAAGCATAACCAAACGATCTGGATTCTTCAGTGTGGCAATAGGATACAAATATGTTTCAACAATCCATTTGTTGGGAATTTTCATCTCACCCTAACATTTTGTCACACTAAACTTTTAGAAGACACGTGTTTAAGAATCACAACATTAAGAATCTAAAGCTGAAATGAATAGCCTTTTGCAGAGGGAATTCCATTGGATATAGACTCTAAATTTCAGTTTTTCCCAGCTTTAGAAGCCAGTGCTCCAAAAGCCCAAACACCTCAATGAAATTGTCCCTATTCAATGCAAAAGGGAGACAGGCAAATAATATTTGGCTATCAAAGATCAATTCAGTATATAATCTAAAATACTTTTATTTCTGCCTTATCCTTGGTAGCATACGTCATTAATTATTGGCAGCATTTTGTGAGGTGATGGGCTAACTCACTGTGGCCAACTCACCATGGCCAACTCACTGTGGAACAATTCAATTCAATTATTTAAAACAATTAGAATAAATATTTTAATTTTTGTCATTCATATTTTATGTTGTCCCTCCCTTTGCATCCTTTCTACCTATTGCATTTGTCTTTCCCTTTGCATCCTAATCCACCATTTCTTCAATATTAGTGTAACTCTTGTTTTGTGATGAGTTGTCTTGCAGACAGCTGGCTGTGGGAAGTTGGCCATGTTGAGTTGTCCTAGACTCTTTTGTGAGATGGCCAGAGGTCAAGATGATTCAGATTGTCTTCTAAGTATCCCTGGACAACTTTGATACCAAAGTTTTCACCTACCACATCTTCCTTTTCAGCCAAAGTGGGACTCTGTTCCCCATTTCCAGCAGTTCTCCAAGACCAATGCTTTGAATCTGGTAACCATTAACCTGGGTGGTCATACTACACTTTTAATCAGGCGGTGTTCCCTCTAAGTGTTCATTTAACTCTAACCCATGCTGCAAACGTGTGTTTGGAGACTTGCAGAAAATCCATCCTCTATCATTTTTTTACCCTTCAGCTTCAGTAAATTGGATTTCAAGTTGCTTAACTCTGGCAAGATCAAGCCCAAAGCCTTTTTTCAAAAACGTGGAGAATCTGAATGAAAAATAATTGATTTGGAACATTAATATATTGTGATGCATGAAATGCTTTCAATATAAGTATTTCCTTTTACCACAAGGTCCCGTGGCAGTCTCCTGACTCCGCAGGGATCCATGACAGATTCAAACAAAGCAATTGAAAATATTTTTTCCCTTAAGCACTGCCAGATCCTAGAAGTGGCCATCTAACAAGATACTTTTCTCCTGCATGTTTCACTTTGTTATTCTGTTTCTCCTGAATCCCAACAGATAAGTCTGCTTTTCTTAGTTGTTTGTTTATTTATTTATTGCAGATCGCTGTCAAAAAAAAGAAAGAAGTCATTTGGACGATAAATGTCTTTTTTTTAAATTTGCATTTTAGGCTAAATTTATTTTAATAAGATTTGCAACGGATCTTGCCCTTTGATCTGCTCATCTGAAAAGCTGCAAGTTGTTCTATTATTCCATTATCCATCTGCAGATAACAATGCATCAGAACTTGTTTTTTTTTTTCCTTTGCTGCAGAAACAATGCCCTTTAGTAGAGAAAGGACATTGTTTTGACAGATAAAGTAGGCATTTGATAAATTGAAACTGGTTCTGAATTATTTTGAGAGGAATGCGTGCTACATCTGTCTACAGCATTTTCCAGTGAAGCCATGCTTAACTTTCTTGTCTGTTTGTGATTTATAGAGCTGCAGGAAAGGTTAGGAAAATTTCATGCCTCTTCTCTTATAATTTGTAAGGGAATCAAAAAGCATTTGTAACTGTTTAGGATGCTTTAAAAGGCAAAACTGAAAATCAAATGTTTAGCCAAAGTAAAAGCAATAGCCATAGCCTCTGTCATAAGAGCAAGACCCGGCGCTTTGGTTAACAAAGAAAAGGAAAATGAACCCAAAGTATCAAGATATATACATACATTCATAAAGTTATGAATGCATATATTAAAAATTAGTCTTCGAGGCAGAAATCTTCAGCAAGAGCTACCATATTTTCCCAAATAAGACCTGATCTTTTTTTTATTAAAAAGTTTTATAAAAGTTACAGTATACACCCCAAAACTCACCCACCCTAAACCCCCCCTCTCCCTCCCCCACTTCCCAGAGCTGAGTACAGGGTTACAAATATAATAATCATACTCTAACTAACATTAACCAACTATATAAATAACCACCCACCCTAAACCCTCCCTCTCCCCCCCCACTTCCCAGAGCTGAGTACAGGGTTACAAATATAATAATCATACTCTAACTAACATTAACCAACTATATAAATAACCAAGTCCATAATGCACTTTAACTCCCCTTTAACATAAATATAAACAAATTAAAATAAGCATAATAATATAAACAAGTTAATATCCTAATTATTAAAAATAATTGTATCATTTTTTGCTCCGAAAGACGTATTAGGACTTATTTTCCGGTTGGGGTTTATATTTGGGGAAATACGGTACTAAATGTGTCTGTTTGGCAGACAATCTTAACTGGGGCTTATTTGGGGGGGGGTGGAGCTTATATAACGAGCATCCTGAAAAATCATGCCAGGGCTTCTTTTCCAGCTGTCTCTTATTTTCGGGGAAACACGGTAGGTAAATTTGAAAATGTCTGATTCTGTTCACTCCGGTAGTCCAAAGTGAAGTTGCTGAGGGAGAGAAAAACTTTTAAATTCTATAGCTGGGCTCGTTGGCTGGAAAGGTTGAGACCCAATTGCCAGCCAGAGGGGGAACTCTGTCTTTGCTCCAGCGACTGCCAACCTAGCATCTTGAAAGCATGCAAATGTGAGTAGACAAATAGGTACCACTTCGGTGGAAAAGTAAAAGCACTCCCTGACACCATGCTGGCCATATGACCGCAGAATTGTCTTTGGATAGTGCTGTCTCAATGGCCTTGAAAGGGAGATGAGCACTAGGCCCTTTAGTCGGCAACAACTAGCGAAGTAAAATCCACAGGGACTCCTCCTTTAGTAGGTAGCTCAGAAAATGTGCACAGTATTTTGCGATATTTAATTGGTTTTTTAAAAGGTTTTTAAAGAAAAGGAGAAATATATTGAGTATTCTTGAACAAAACTCACCAGGACAAGAAGCAATGGATGAAAACTAACCAAAGAGAGAAGCAACCTGGAACTAAGGAGAAATTTCCTGACAAAACAATTAATCAATGGAACAACTTGCCTCCAGAAGTTGTGAATGCTTCATCACTGGAAGTTTTTAAGAAAAGATTGAACAACCATTTATCTGAAATGATGTAGGGTTTTCTGCCTGAGGTTGGATTGGACTAGAGGACCTCCAAAGACCCTTCCAACTCTGTTATTCTATTCCTGTTCATATTCTATTCTATTCTATTCTATTCTATTCTATTCTATTCTATTCTATTCTATATTTTCCATTCTATTCTATTCTATTCTATTCTATTCTATTCTATTCTATTCTATTCTATTCCATTCCATTCCATTCCATATTTTCTATTCTATTCTATTCTATTCTATTCTATTCTATTCTATTCTATTCCATTCCATTCCATATTTTCCATTCTATTCTATTCTATTCTATTCTATTCTATTCTATTCTATTCTATTCTATTCTATTCTATTCTATTCTATTCCATTCCATTCCATTCCATTCCATTCCATATTTTCCATTCTATTCTATTCTATTCTATTCTATTCTATTCTATTCTATTCTATTCTATTCTATTCTATTCTATTCTATTCTATTCATATCCTATCATTTCACCAATGGGAGGGTGGATATACAGGTGATGGGTCTATTTTATATTGAGTGATAGGTTGATTGATTATATTTTGTATTTTCATGTGATTTTCTTGATAAAATACAGAAGTGGTTTACTATATCTTGCACAGCTTTTGGCAATGTCTCTCCACTTCCAACATTTTTTTCTCTATTGCGATTGCCCATCAGAAGTGCCTGCTTGCTTACCTGGATGGCTGGGATGAGGGTTACATTTTAGGTGAGCCTGCTTGGTGTTCTTTCTTGCCATTGTTTGCTCATCCCACTCAGGATGAGTACCCACCATTATCAGACAGCAGAGCAGAATCTGGATGTGGGGTGATGGTATAGAATAGTAATGGCCCCCAAATAATCTAGTTTTTATTATTCTCTGGTTTATCCTAATCTAAAGTTTGCTTCCTACATGAATATCCATAGCTGAGTTATCTATTAAATTATGCAGATGCTGAATATCAGAACCCCTATGCATTTTGTCTTTCTTTCTTATGCTTTCATTTTCGGGTTCTGCCATTCTAATGGGGGGAGAGGGGGGACCTATTCTGCAGTATCCTTCCTTTGCTTTGTTCTATTCTCTTTGAAGTATCCTTCTTGGGGTGAGAATGTCTCCGGCCATCTGCCTTATCTCCAGGAAAAGGGAAGACGTTGCGGAGAAACCTGACAGCCTTGAGAACAGCACCTTATTGGTTCTTTCCAACAACAATTTGACACTTATGGATTGCCTCAATTTGAACCAGCCAGATGGACAGTTGGAGTGGGGTTTGAAAGGGTTCTTTTAATATGTTTCGTGCAAGAAATCCTCAGATCCTGCCTTACTATCCTGTTATCAATACCTTCCAATAAAAGTTCCTGTTGAGACAATGAAAGTTTCAAGAGTTCTGCTTTCTTGGGAGGGTTAACTGAGACAGGTCCGTACACTGAAGGCATCAAAACTCAAACAGCCAAAGCTAAAATCTTTGTCTACCCTTTCAAATTGCTCATATATCCCCATAATCTCAGCTGCAAAGCTGCTAAAGGCAGTCAGTTTATATATTCAGCTATCAGTTGTCACAACGGTAGCATCAAATGGTGAACAGACAGATGAGAAACCAAAGTTGAGCTAAGATGGCATTCCTTATTGCACATGAAATATTAATACCACTTTACAATGCCTTGGTAAGGCCATACTTGGAATACTGCATCCAATTTTGGTCACCACAATGTAAAAAAGATGTTGAGACTCTAGAAAGAGTGCAGAGAAGAGCAACAAAGATGATTAGGGGACTGGAGGCTAAAGCATATAAGGAAAGGCTGCTGGAATTGGGTATGTCTAGTTTAATGAAGAGAAGGACGAGGGGGGACATGATAGCAGTGTTCCAATATCTCAGAGGCTGCCACAAAGAAGAGGGAGTCAAGCTATTTTCCAAGGTGCCTGAAGGCAGGACAAGAAGCAACGGATGGAAACTAATCAAGGAGAGAACCATCCTAGAACTAAGGAGAAACTTCCTGACAGTTCGAACAATTAATCAGTGGAACGACCTGCCTCCAGAAGCGTTGAATGCTCCAACACTGGAAGTTTTTAAGAAGAGACTGGACAGCCATTTGTCTGAAATGGTATAGGGTTTCCTGCCTGAGCAGGGGGTTGGACTAGATGACCTCCAAGATCCCTTCCAACTTTATTGTTGTTGTTGTTGTTGTTATTATTATTATTATTATTACCCTATCAATGCTCAGAGCAACTTCATTTGTAGCTGTGGGGAATTCAGTTCTCCTCACTTACCTCCCTGCTTTATAAAAATGAAGTGCCCTCATAGCTGATGATTTTTACCTGATATTGAACATCTCCTAAGTTTCCTTTATGGTCCATTCCACTTGAATAAGATGCTGAGGCAGCAACTAGAATGCGTTAAAGCTTTTTTTTGTTGTTGTTTTTAACCACCATTTAAACTGTTTCTGATTTGATACAGGAATAATATCTCTCATGCAAAATCTTACTCTCAGGGCTGAGAAAAAGCACTTGGGATATTTGTCTGCTCAAGAGAAAAGTGCTTTAAATTGCCTTGCATTGAAACTGATACCGTAGCTACAACTCAGACTCTAAATTACTTATCCCGATCTTTAAGTCATTATCTCATAGCCCAGATTATCTTTGTTCAAAAAAAACAAAAACAAAACAAAACACAGCAAAGTGTTAGAATATCATTTTTGTTCCGGTTCTCTTTTCATTTTTATTTATGCTCTTTTTCTGTGTGTTTCTCTCAACCAGCAAATACGCAATAACAAATAGCCCTTTTTTCATTTGACAGAGTTTTGGCCTGTCTAAATTTGCCCGTAAATTCATCGTCATATGAATGACTAGCTCTTTTTTTTCTTATCCACTTTATTTTTGCCATTAATAAAATATAGAACAAGATAGTTTGTATTTCAAGAACAGTGAGGTTTTTACACAGTATTTCTTTGGAAGATAAGTAAGTCTTTATTATTATTATTATTATTATTATTATTATTATTATTATTATTATTATCATCATTTATTTAACAATGTTTTAAACTCTGCCACTCTAGAGCAAAAAGGGTGGTATCTTTTCAAAATTGCTGGATTTTCTTCTGATGAAGAAATTTGGAGGTTTATCATTTGAAAATGTAATTGTTACACTCTTTGGCGTGTAGCTAGAACAACCCACCCATGAACCTCATGCCCACCAGATCTGTGGACCAACTCCAAAATTCTGAATAAGAGTTCTTCTGAAAGGGAATTCTGGAGCTTGAAGTCCACCTACCTGCAGAACATAAAAGTTGTCAGCGGTCCCCAACTCCTGGGCTGTAGCCCACTACCAAGCTGTGGCCCATTTGGAACCAGGCCATAGAAGCAGCGGGTGATCATGTGTGTGTATGTGTGTGCAACTGCACTTGCATGTGCCTGCTATTTGCACAAACAGAGCTGTGCACATGTGCACTCGCTCACTGATGATCTCCCCCCTCTGATGATCTGGAAAGCCAGAAAGGTTGGGAAGCGCTAAGCTATAGTTCCATTAGAAGCAGCATCCGTTTTTGGAAAATAGATAGGAGGGACATGGACCTTGAGGTTTCCAAGATGTTGTTGCAGAAATCCCAGCAACCCTTTTAGCCAACAATACCCCAGTCAAGGAACTATCAACTAAGGCAAAATAATAATAATCAATAAATAAATCAAACAGTAAACCACACCCTAACTGAGGAACTACAAAGAAGAAGGCAACACTCCCAGCAAACTGATAGAGTAAGCTATTGTATATAAAGAAATGGCAAACCCCACTCCCTTCTAGCACTGATGATGTTACCTAGTTGGGTAATGAAACAACTGCAAGAAAACAACCAAACTCCGAGAGCATCAAGGACCCCAAAATCAGGAGTTACTGGATGGCCATGGAACGGACAGATCTCCTTGTGCACGTTTAGTCCCATGTGCTTGCTTTTTTTCACAAAGATCCTTATGCCAATCTTTCCTTCCTTCCTTCCTTCCTTCCTTCCTTCCTTCCTTCCTTCCTTCCTTCCTTCCTTCCTTCCTTCCTTCCTTCCTTCCTTCCTTCTTCCTTTTCCCCTGCTCTTCATATAATTCAACCATTTCTAGCTCAGAAATAATATCCAATGCCACTGCTTTCATTACATTAAGATCTCCCCACAAGCCTTTGATAGTGATCAAGTCTTCCAACTGTAAAGACCGTTCTGAAGCTTTTATATTTCTCTCCTGTAAGTACTTCCCTGTTGATTTGGTGATACATTTCAGATCATTATCTTGCTGAAATAGCCAGCATTTTGTCATCTTCAGTTTCTCCCTTATTCAAAAACCAAACTCAAAATAGGAATGCAACCTGGTGATTCTTTTTACCAGCTTCCTTATTCTGCCACCCACACTCCTCTTCTTTCTGATGTGCTCTCCAGATCTATATAACTTTATACTTGATATTTATTTGTCTTCTGCAAGAATTAACCTTGAGTTCTAATTGGAAAACTACAGAAAAAAAACGTAGGAATTAAGCACAAGGCATTACGTAGAACAAGATAGCCATGAAATGAAATCTAGTCCAGAGAAAAGGAGGATTAAGGGTGACATGATAGCAGTATTGCAGTATTTGAGGGGCTACCATAAAGAAGAGGGAGGCAACATATTTTCCAAAAGCACCAGAAGGCAGGACCAGGAGCGATGGATGGAAACTAATCAAGGAGAGAAGCAACCTAGAGTTAGGGAGAAACTTCCTAAGTTTGAGAACTTAGATTAATTGAGAACAATTAATCAGTGGAACAGTTTGCCTTCAGAAGTTGTGGATGCTTCATTATGGAGGTTTATAAGAAGAGACTGGCCAGCTACTTGTCTGAAATGGTATAGGGCAGTGGTTCTCAACCTTTTTAATGCCACGACCCCCAACCGGTCGTAAGTCAAGGACTACTCAACCGGTCGTAAGTCGAGGACTACTCAACTGGTGCAGCACCGTTTGCAGAATGGGACTTTTGGCAAGCTCAGCAGGGCAGAGACAGCCTGGACAATTCCTATTGGCTTTTGAAAGCCAGTAGAATTAGACTCTATTCAAGAGAGCGAATAGAATAAAAGGAAGTAGCACAGCTAAGGAAAAGGGGAAAAAATGGCAGACTGTGTTGTTTAGCGACCCCCGTGAAATGATCGTTTGACCCCAAATGGGGTCCTGACCCACAGGTTGAGAACCACTGGTATAGGGTCTTTTGCTTGAGCAGGGGGTTGAGCTAGAAGACCTCCAAAGTCCCTTCCAGTTCTATTGTATTCTAAATGGGGTGAGAGGAGTCTTTCTTTATTTTAAATAAAGTATCTGAATGATAGAGATGGTGAATGCACCTATATTTTTGAAGCTCAGTATCTGCAAAGAAACAGCAGTCCATAAATCAAGTGTGTTGAATTCATTTTTTTAAAAAAAGGATTTGGGAGAAAATAATTATATTGGCTACAAAAAACACTGAACACGTTCACTCAAACACAAATGTTTAATCCCTTCAATACTTTAAATCTCTGATCTCCTTTGGGAATGAAATAACTGCAGGGCTCAATTTGTTCTGTAGCTTAATGATTAAAGATGAAATTTTTTTTGCCTATGCATCTGATTTTTATATGCCCTGTTTTACTGCACTCCTTATTAAAATAAATTCTGTAGTTAGATGCTGAGAATAATTGGATCCAATACTCTACAGCTAAAACAAATAAATATATAAGCAAAGAATTGATTTCAAAGCTTTGGGCAGAAAGGGAATTGACTCCAAGGTGGGGGAGGAGGGAGAAGACCCCATTTAGGTGAAAATGATATGCTAACATAGGGGTTCTCAACCTTGGCAACTTTAAGACTTGTGGACTTCAACTCCCAGAATTCTGGGAATTGAAGTCCACAAGTCTTAAAGTTGCCAAGGTTGAGAACCCCTGTAAACATGAGCACAGTTACTGGGGGCCAATCAACAATGGACATGGATAATTGATAGTGAGGTATCCCACTTCTGTGTTTTTTTTTTACATTGCACAGTTCAGAGCTAATCTAAGCTAATAGTCTGCTAAAGACCTGAATGAACATTTAGTTGTGTTTTTTTTTAATAGTAATTATGTTAGCCGTTATGGTTAAACCAATAAAACTAATATAAAAACAAAAATATATAAAAGAAATATAGAACAGGAAAAATAAAATATAGAAAAATAAAAAGAAAGAAAAAAGTAAAATTATATAGCAAAGGGAAAGGAAAGAAAGATATAAAAAAAATTACTTTCTTTCTTCAGCAGAACCAGTAGCTAATTTTTTGTTGCCCAGGCCCAGAATGGACTTCCAGAAGTGGCATCCACACAGAGAACTGGTTGTTCACATATTTGAATCCTACCACTGCTTACAACCTTATCATTCAGTCCAACCCTGAGCTACAATTATCCTGTTCTTTGGGTTGAGATTCCTTGACTTGCAACCATTTGATTCATAAGCTGACTACGAAATACTCAATACCTGCAATTTACTAATGGGGAGCAGCTGTCTGGAATGCAATTGGGTGATCTCACAATCTCTCCTTTATCCAGAGAGGCTGAATGAACATCTTGGAATTAATATGTCAAGGTGGATTTCTTATGGATAGCTCTCGAGACCCTTTTTAAAAAAAAAAAAAAAAGATGGTGAGGAAAGTCAAGCAGAACATTTCTAGTTGAGAAAAAGTGATTCTAAGAATTTTCAATTCCTCCTCCGGCAGCAGATGGCTCTAAGATGATTCCCTGTTTCTAAAGGAGTAACAGAATAACAGAGTTGAAAGGGATCTTGCTCAAGCAAGAAACCCTATACTATTTCAGACAAATTAGTCAACACAGCATGAATAATTCCACTCTGTTTTATTTTTAACCAAAAGGCAACCAACCAACCTTCAGATTAAGAAATATAACTGATCACGCTCTCTTATTTGGATGTCTGCTTTCCTCAGTAAAACTCAGTTGAGGAAGTTTTTAAGTCATATTGTCATCACTCATTCAATTATGTCTAACCCTTGGCTACTCTAGGGATCAGCACTTTCCATGGCCCTCTGTCTCAGAGTGCCTTTGAAGTTTGTTTTAAGTGTGAGGAGGTTTTGGACTGGTATAAGGAGAAGAAGAGGGGTTAAGAGAGGAATAGAATTGCCCAATATAGAATAGTGATTAAAATGTTGGACCAGAACTGGGAAGCCCCTCTCCACTCTCTGGGTGACACTGGGTCAATTAATTCCACAATTTCTTCTCTACATGGAAGGAGATAAAAAGATTCCCCATGTTGACTGTTTTTAGCACTGTAAAGGAATGTAAGAAATGTAAAAGATTGTGAGGATAGGAAAGTCATGAACCATCAGTTAAGGGAGATTTGGTAAACCATCACTAAGTCTTGAAAATGATGAGAATGTGGGAAAGAAACTCAAATAACCTTGCCTTGAGTATAAGATGGGAGAGGCATAAATTTGGACAGGCTTTCAAGGTTCTGATACTCCACCTTAATATAATCAAGAGAACTTCTAGAGTGTTTTTGTAAGGACCCACTTCAATCCCACATCTTAAGAAAGCAGAACTCTTGGAAACAATTTCTTCCAACAGGAACTTTTATTAAGAGTAGTTGATAGCAGGCATAATAGACAGGATCTGAGGGATTCCCTTACAGATAGATATTTTAAAGCAAACCCCACCCCACAGTTCATCTGGGCGGTTCAGACCGTCAAATTCCCAGATGTTAAATCCATTGATGGGAAAGGAAAGATAACATCAGTCCAGCTCTGCTTGTGCACGATAATTCCACAGCTCTTCACATCTCATTTTGAGGACAGAGAAATAAACCAGATCCCTTTTCCTAGCTGTCCGGTTAGGGAGAAGAAGGTTAAAAGAGATGCATAGTATAGGAGGCAATTTGTTACATTGTAGTGAATAAAGGAAGTGAAAGCAATAAACCGGCATGCATATCCTCCCTCCCCCTTGGGAGTATGGCAGAATCCAGGGAAAAGTGAGAGTTGATTTTAGATCAGAGAAGATAGATAGAAAGGAAATATAACTGGATTCTGACAGTCTTTCTAGATGTGGCAAACAGACCTTCAAGGACCGCCATCAGGCTTAAAAGTCTGTCCAAGATTCTCTCTGGATATAATTCATAATATACCAAAGATTTCAAATTTCAGGCCCGCATATTATCACAAATCTGTGAATTGTTTATTCTATTTTATTACTGAATACAAGACAAGAAAAAGAACCACCCCAAATCTCTTACACTTTCTGGTCCAAACATCTCTTCAGATTTGCTCAATTTAAGATAAATACCAATGCCTCGCTCACACCAAGGCATCTGCACTTTACAAATCAAGTACAAATGACCAAGAAGGCTATATGCATAGTTTTATTACAGATGATATCAAAATGCATTTCCTTTTTGAATATGTGGGACAGAGCCCCCGTGTCCATTTCTCGACTGAAATGCTTTAGAGACCCATGTTTAGTGGGTACCACTAAACAACCATATAAATCTTGCTCTCTACAGAAGCAATTTAGTGAAATATGCAGTTTTCTGTTTCCCATTACTATATACAGTATAAATTCTTTTCTCTGAAAGACAGATTGTGCATATTTGCAAACAGCATCTGTATTCATGCATTTGGAACATTTATTTTTCTGGCAATAAAAATTTTGATTTCCCAAAAGGAGTGCTGTATCTGAGAACTGATGCTCTGCATGTTTTCTTTTTTCCTACCAATTCTACCCGCCTTTTTGTTGAGATTTAACTAAATTTCCAGTGTTAGTTATTTTGTTGTGAGTTACAATGCTTGGGTAGCAAAATATACAATTTAGCAACTAGTACAAAGCATTAAAAGGATTGCACAAGGCATAAATCTCCACACCTGCTTTGTGCATGGATAAAATTTATAATATCAGACAAATGTCTGAAAGTAGAGCTATCCCATTGTATGAAAAGTGATTTTCCTTTGTATTAATGGAAAGAGTGGGTTTTAAAGATGAGGGGGAAAAAAATCCAACTTTACTTATTGAAAAGGGAAAGACAACTGTTGCTTTGTATGGTGGGAAGGGAGAGATTTGCACGTATGTCTGTGTGTATGTCCACATGCTTAACCTTGCATTAAATAAATTTTATCCCATTAGAATAAGTGCAAATATTTTAAAAAATGTTGAGACTCTGGAAAGAGTGCAGAGAAGAGTAACAAGTATATATTATTGAAAGAAAAATCTTCATCAGGGTCCAGTCCAAGCTGGGAATATTCAACATGGAGACTGCTTTAGAAAGAAGGTTGTAGTTTATTGAAGAGGAGAGCCAGATAGAAAGATGGCTTTGGAAAAACAACTGACCTCATGGAGCAGAGTGGTGGGCTTTTATACCTTCTATAGCTCTTGAGGTTGTTTCCTGTTCCTGTTTGGGGCTTTGTATTTCTTGTGTCATGTACTTTGACCTGAGTCCGAGTGTGCCCTTTTGGTATTGGTTAATCCTATTATGTCTCCTGCCCTTCAAATTTGGATTGCTATGTAGATTTTAGATGTCTTTGTCTTCCTAATTTCTAGCTTCCTGGCTCCAACTTTCTTGAATGGATTATTGAATTTGCATTTCTAAAAGCTGGCCTCTGCCTAGGGGCTGGAGCTAATTTCTGGGGGCTGGTTTCTGTCTTTTTAAAGATCTTCTCCATTATTCCTTTGGGGAAATATATTCTGCCTTTTTAATATTTCCCAAAATATTTCTTTGTCTGGATTCTTCCCACAATATGAAGAATAGGAATTCGGTAGGTCTAGTCCAGGGGTAGGCAACCTTGGCTCTTTTATGACTCGTGGACTTCAACTCCCAGAATTCCTAAGCCAACCATGCTGGCTCAGGAATTCTGGGAGTTGAAGTCCATGAGTCATAAAAGAGCCAAGGTTGCCTACCCCTGGTCTAGTCTAATAAAAAGAAGGGCCAGGATGACATCGTAGCAGTGTTCCAATATTTGAAAGTCTGCCACAAAGAAGAGGGGGGGTCAACCTATTTTCCAAAGCACCTGAAGGCAGGACAAGAAGCAATTGATAGAAACTAAGCAAGGAGAAAAGCAACCTAGAACTAAGGAGAAATTTCCTAACGGTGAGAGCAACCAGTGGAATAGCTTGCCTTCAGAAATTTTGGGTGCTCCATCACTGGAGGCTTTCAAGAAAAGACTGGACAAGCATTTGTCTGAAATGATATAGGATCTCTTACTCAAGCAGGGGGTTAAATTAGAAAACCTCCAAGGTCCCTTCCAACTCCATTATTCTATGTTCTAAATACTAAAAACAAAACCTGTAAAAATGCATCTCACCCAAATTTTGCCATAAAGTTTGACATCAGCATGGAACAATCAAAAGGGGACAAAGAAGAGAATCTAGGACAGTGATGGTGAACCTTTTAGAGACTGAGTGCCTGAACTGCAACCCGAAACCCACTTATGCATCGTCGAGTGCCGGGTGGGTGTGGCCCATTGGGTGGGCGTGGCTGCGGTGGTAACGGCAGACTGAATGGGACTAAAAAGTTCAATCAATCAATTCCATTTTGCAAGATCTTTTTTTTCCCTGCAAGAAGTTGAAATTGACTGATTGAACCTTTTTTTTTTTTTTTTTTGCACACGGCGGTGGAGGCCTAAAACGAAAAGGTTTTATAAAACCCAGCTGAAGGCCTAGGACTGGGGCGACAGCGCGCGTGCCCACAGAGAGGGCTCTGAGTGCCGCCTCTGGCACCCATGCCATAGGTTCGCCACCACTGATCTAGGACGTTTTGGTAAAATTTGTAACATTGAGAGGCTGCACAGGTAATCGTTGACTGACAAGCATTCATTTAGTGACCATTCAAAGTTGCAACAGAACTGAAGAAAGTGACTTATACTTGTTTTTCACACTTACAACTGTTGCAGCATCCTCCCCCCCCCCCGGCCACATGATCAAGATTTGGATGCTTGACAACTGACATGTATTTATGATGGTTACAGTGTCCTGGGATCGTGTGATTACGTTTTGTGACCTTCTGACAAGCAAAGTTAACAGGAAAGTTTGAGAAGGATGAACCCCTCAAATAACATAGTATTTTTTCTTTCTTTTTTCCTTTGTGTTTTGTTTTTTGACATGAGGAATGTAAAAAAATGTTGGGATGGTTTATATAAATAAAATGTTTTCTCTGGTTTTGTTTGTTTGTTTGTTTGTTTGTTTTAAGAAATGTAAACGTGTTGGGATGGCTTGTATGAGAAAAAAAACTTAAATATTTAAGTGTAACTAATTTCAAGAAAATCTTAACCAGTAAGAATACTTTGAATATTGTGGGGAAAACAAATTTAAATAAGAATTCTGTAAACAGGATCTATGACGAGGCAATCAAGATGATCAATTAGAAAAGAAGCTTTATATTGATGTGGTTATTATTTGCAGAAAAACGAGGAAAATGTCTATATTTAATTGTCATTTATTCAAATAATAAGAACTGTATTAATTTAAGGTTGGCAAAAGAGAACATTATTGGAAGAAGAGAAAATCAAGCAAAGCCATTATATGGACTATAGAATTAGGGAAATTAATTATTATTGATTATTTTTTTTTAAATACTAACCCAGACAACACACTATTTACCAACTATTAAGGTGATTATGTTAAAAAGCAATAAAATATCTTTTTTTTAAAAAAGGGAAGTCATATTCATTTAAATACCATTACTAACATAACAACTACAGTGATTAACTTAATAACTGTGGCGAGCAAGGACAAAACTCATTGAACAACTGTCTTGCTTAGCAAGGGAAATTTGGGCTCAACTGTGCTCATAAGACAGGGCTACTTCTAAAGCAGAGTAGTGTCAACGCTGCAACGAATTGAACTGAAGCCATTTTCACTTTGTTTTTGGTTGCCACATATTTAGAAGGGGAGGAAAGGGGAAGTGTAGTTTTAAGTTAGCCCAAACAATTCTTAGGTATGGGAACCAAGGTCATTGCTGATTACATTGTCGATAATCTGGGAGGAGTGCCTGCATTTAGTAGCAATTGGTGAATGTGATTTATGACATCTAATTGGGGTGGGAATTGTAACTTTGCAACTTTGTTATCAAGAGGAGGGGAATTTAGTCTTGGGTTCACCTTTGTACACACTGTTATTCTGCAGCCAAATAAAAATGTTCTTTAAGGAAGAAATCCTTGCCTTGAAGTTTTTTTTTAGCTGATCTCGTCTATCAGAACCATGACAAGTAGTATGTTTCCATTCCCACACAATTAACATATGCTGTTGTTAGTGAGAAGGTTTTGAGGATCCAAAGTGAATGAAACTATATATATATATATATATATATATATATATATATATATATATATATATATATTAAAAAAACAACCCGTAAGAACTGCCTTCCAGGTTCAGGAAAAACATCTAGCTAATCAGATAATTTCTTTCCTTCTGCTGAAATTTAAGAAGAGGGATTATTTCTGAATCTTAAAAAATTCACTTTACAGAGCTTCTATATACAAGACAATGCAGTTGTGATAGCCTTCAAAGTTTTCCATCAAAATGGTGGCAGCAAAAATTGGGTGGATCCTTTTTCTAAAGGTTTCTTAACAACATGACTTGGACTTAGTCAGGACAGTCGCACCATAGAAAAATCTGCCTCTGTCTGGTCCCTCCATAATATATTCCATAACACTTGAGATGAAACTGAAGGTAAGGTTGCTGCAGAGCTCACAAGGAGGATTGATATGGTGAAAGAAGCTGACACCGTGCCATCTGGCCACATGACAAATCAGCAAACCCAAGAATGTCATACTCAATGTAGAAGTCATTCTTTGAACTTCACTCTATTATCTCCTTCTCTGAATGAATTTCTAACAGGTCTTCTGTTTCATGGTACAGGATGAGAACCGATAGGGAACATGCTAGGTACCTGACACACTGATCTAAATGCACTGGTGCTGAGTTCAACATGGAGAATCATAGGCAAATGTAATGAATTTTCTTGTTTTATTTTGAAGGACTTGGTTTTAACGGAGTTGAAAGGAACCTTGGGGAAATTCTAGTCCAACTCGCTGCTCAAGCAGGAAACCCTATACCATTTTAGACCCTTGAATGCCCAATCTCTTCTTAAAAACCTTCAGTGTTGGAGCACTCAAAGCTTCTAGAGTAGTGGTTCTCAACCTTTTTAATGCCGTGACCCCCAACCAGTTGTAAGTTAAGGACTACCCAACCGGTCGTAAGTCGAGGACTACCCAACCGATCGTAAGTTGAGGACTTTCCCTGCCCGGGAGTGCCGCGCATGCATGGTGCCACCCCCTGCACCGGCCGAGGCATAACTGGCAAGCGGCAGAGATGGTGCAGGCCGACCACCAGCTGGGCCACCAGCTGGCCCAGCCCATGGGAGGTAAGGCACCTGCCAGGCCCCACGCGTGCGAGTAACCCTCCCTGCACCCACCGGCCTCCCATTTCCCACCCTTGGCCCTCTTTTACTTACATTTTTAGTAGTTGCTCAGCAGGGAGGGTGGAAACTTCCAGACAACTTGCAGCACCGTTTGCAGAATGGGACTTTTGGCGGGCTCAGGAGGACAGAAACAGCCTGGACAATTCCTATTGGCTTTTGAAAGCCAATAGAATTAGACTCTATTCAAAAGAGTCTATTCTATTGGCTTTCAAAAGCCAATAGAATAAAAGGGAGTAGCACAGCTAAGGAAAAGGGGAAAAAAGTGGCGGACTGCGTTGTTTGGCGACCCCCATGAAATGGTCATTCGACCCCAAATGGGGTCGAGACCCACAGGTTGAGAACTGCTGTTCCAGAGGCGAGTCATTCCCCTATTTAATTGTTCTAACAGTCAGGAAATTTCACCTTAGTTTTAGAATGGATCTCTCTTGATTAGTTTCCATCCATGGTTTCTTGTCCTGCTTTCAGGTGCTTTGGAGAATAGATCAACCCCTTCTTCTTTGTGACAGCCCATTAAATATTGGAAGACTTGTAACATGTCACCCCTGGTCCTTCTACATCTATGCCAGTAAACATGGACAGTGGTCTTTCCTTTGGTGCATAAATACATTCTTGTAAGCTTCCAACTACAATTCATCTTTGCAATGTATTCCAAAGAATGCTTCACTCATAAATGACGGGCAATTTATATTAAATAGTTTCTATATTCATGCAGATAGAGTCTTTCATTCTCTCTCAGTTGTTTTACTTTTTTTATTATTATTACAGAATGCAACCCTTGAATATGTTAAAATTCAAATAACTTTCTCTGCCAATTGAATAGTAGAGATCTAAAGCTTGCATCCATGCTGTTAGTTTAATTAAAAAATTACCCAAAGGAAAACAATAGTCAACAGTATTCTCTGCAGAAGTTGAGCAGTGGAAGGATTGAACACACCATAAGGTGTTCCGTTGTCTTGGGCTTTCATAGAGATTTCTCTTCCCTGCTGTTGTATTTCTAACCTGATTTAAATGAAATTTATGTGAGTCTTTGGTTGATGTTTGAAACAACTTCCTTAACCAGTGCTTAAAATAAAGCTTTCAAATGACAATATTTGAGTAGAAATTGATGGGGGGGGGGATGTGGCTCTCTGCCTGTGAACAATTTCTTCCTTTTCTTCCTTTCAAGAATTTAATCAACATTCACTCAGATCAAAATCCATGTAGGACAGATTACATAAATTGGGATGTCAAAATATGGTTCAACCAACATTCTATCACTTCTTTGGGTGATTTTTTCCTTCCACCGTAGCTAAAGCAAAATGATGACCACTCTAGAGAGTTTTTCTCTCCACATTGAATTATCACATGTTTCTTGAAAGTTCTCAAAGAATTCCTTCTGGGATTTTTTTTTTTTCTGAATACGGATAATGTTCAACTTATAACTGTAATAGAGATTACGATCATAAGTCATTGCGGGCATTAAGGATCTAACCATGTGACAATACCCAATGTAGTAACCTTTTTCCAATTGTTGTCAACTGGAAACAAGTTAACACTATGATTATTAAGCAAATCAATTTTATCTAATGGTCATTTTTGACCGGAAAGCAGAAGTAAATGCTGGAAATGTCAAAAATTGTGGTCAGGTGACTGTAGGAAGCTGAAAACAGTGATAAAGCTGAGCTGATTGGCAATCACCCACAATATGATTCTCTCTCTCTCTCTCTTTCTTTCTTTCTTTCTTTCTTTCTTTCTTTCTTTCTCTCTCTCTCTCTCTCTCTCTCTCTCTCTCTCTCTCTCTCTCTCTCTCTCTCTTTTTGTTTGTGTGTGTGTGTGTGTATGTGTGTTGGTTGGAACTTTGAAACCAGGTTATAAATAGCTTTGGGGAGGACTACTGTCATAACTTCATACAGTTGCCAAGTGACTGATTGTAAGTTGAGGACTAACTGTATTTGGAGATAGGAGAGACATCATGGAGGATGTGGTGGTGTGGTGGTTAGAATGCAGTACTGCAGGCTACTTCTGCTGCCTGCTGGCTGCCTGCAGTTTGGCAGTTCGATCCTGACTGGCTCAAGGTTGACTCAGCCTTCCATCTTTCTGAGGTCAGTAAAATGAGAACCCAGATTGTTGGGGGTGATAGACTGACTCTGTAAACCCAGTGGTGGGATTCAGCCAGTTTGCACCACTTCAGCAGAACCGGTAGCTAATTTTTTGTTGCACAGGCTCAGAATGGACTTCCGGAAGCAGCATCCACATAGAGAACCGGTTATTTACATATTTGAATCCCACCACTGTGTAAACCACCTAGAGAGGTGTGTAAAGCACTGTGAAGCAATATATAAGTCTAAGTGCTGTTGTTATTGCTATCATCTCTAGATGCAAGATGCAAAATTGATACAGAATCTGCAGCTTTCTAGTCGTGATAGAAATATGGTTCCCATCAGCTCATATTATCAATCATACAGCCTGGTGTTGATTGGAGTTGCTGTCCAGCAACGTATAGTTTCCTCACTCCTGTTGTAAAGCTATTGTAAATGATAATGTGTCCTCTTGTCCATCTTTTAATCTTTCTGCTCCTGGCTTCTTTCTCCATATTGCTGGCATTAATAGATTTCCCTCTTTCCTTCTGCATCATCACCCCTCCTCAAAGCACTTCAGAAGCTCCCTTATTCAGTTGAGATGGTCCGTAGGATTCAGCATCTCTTTAAACAGGATGGATTTGGATAGAATCAGTTTTATTTGACTTAGGATTTTGAGTTTTGAGTAATATAATACCACCAACCCCAATATGATGTATGCACATGGGTGTTATATGCTTGGATTGGATTGTTTATGTGCACTGGGAACAGGATTATGGATTCTCCATGGAATGAAAGTCTGAGGAACTTTGTTATGAGTTTCTGCATTATTGATTCATGCCTGTTTTTCATATATAGTTTTTTATTGCTGATTAATTTTAGTGCCATCTCTTTAGATTGCAGATTTCAAGGGATGGCAAGGAAATACTTCACATACATCCAGAGAATTGTTCTCTTGGTGCCCATTAAAGTAAGTTTTCATGGTGAAACTTTAATAGATAAACACATAGCTTCTGCTTTCAATGGCTCTTCTCAATATCCTTTCATGTAATAATTAGGATTCTGATAAATTGTCAGTAGATGGCATTAATGAGCTCTTCATGGAACAGCAGCCTTAGCTCAGGGAAGAAGCAGATGGACATAAGTTGAAAACAGCCTGTCTTATTATTCTTTATGATGGAAAAATGGTGGTGGGAGGGAGCTCTTTAGAAGGTGTCTTAATTTAGTAGGTACCTGGCAGAAGTCAATATCCTGAAGAGAAAACTAAACCAGATTCTCTACGCTGTTTATTTTGCATTTATAAGTAAGATTACGTGGAAGAGAATATAGCCAGACAGGGAAATTTGATTTTAATTTTGGGTATTTCTAAATAGCTCGACAAAAATCCGTAATATAGAACAGTTAATATCTAAACATCACAGAGAGAGAGAGAAAATATATATCTTTAAAAAAAACAACAACATCCACATTACAAACAAGGCTGCCTCTGCTTATCGAAAAGGAAGCCCCTCTGAAGTCAGTGGCTTCTACTAAAATTAATTAATTAATTAATTAATCAATCAATTAACATCTGTGCTGCTGAAATGCTTAGAAATTTTGCCTGCACGCCTAGAGGGAAATGATCCCTATTAAATGACTTCTGGAATGCAAATACTCCATGTTTTTCATGGTTCTTATCTGTAACAGATTCCCGTTTCTGCAGCTAGGAAAATGAAAAGACTCAGTGTGGTTTCCTAGTGTTGCCTCCCCCCTCAAAAAAAAAACAAACACCCTGTTTGTAAACATTTAAGTGATTTAATGCATAGTTTCTCTATTTCCAGGAGATTAGTGAGCCTCCCATTTTGAAGAAGGTGGGGATAACCCCGTCAACAAGGTTTTTTAGGCAGAGTCCCATTTTATGGCTCAGTTCCCTCTTGAAGCCCGTTTAGTGACTATCTGGATTACTTTCCGTCAACTGATGGAAACCAAGTTCTTCCAACAGATCTTTGGGTGTTTCATTTCTATTGCATTAGTGTGTATTATCGCTGTGATTAGATTTTATATTTCCAAATGTCTTTCTTTCTTTCCTTCCTTCCTTTCTTCCTTCCTTCCTTCTTCCTTCCTTCTTTTTTCTTTCCTTCCTTCCTTCCTTCCTCCTTCCTTCTCTTTCTTTCTTTCTTTCTTTCTTTCTTTCTTTCTTTCTTTCCTTCTCCTCCTCCTCCTCCTCCTCCTCCTCCTCCTCCTCCTCCTCCTCCTCCTCCTCCTTTTTAACAAGCTACATATTCCCATTCAGAATTCATTTCTCTTTGCAGTTACAGTAAAGGTAGATTACAGTCATGTATCATTGAGTAGATAACTTATTTATTTTTCAAAAAAAAAATAAAATAACCTCCCTAGGATAATAAGTTGCATAAACAGTTGAATAATTTAAAAAGTGTCAAATGTATCCGATGTCGTCCGGGAGGAAGAACCACAGGAACGCCGGTACACACTGAACTCACCGATCTCTTTATTGCGAAAGTGAAACAAAGTCAGCACTGGGAGTGGTTTCCTCCCAGTGCCTTATATCTACGTGCCACGCCCCGTGTTCCCGCCCCCAAGTCCAAGCCGACATCCGCTCGAATTGGATAAATGTCTCACCCTGTCCCTGTGCTCTCCCTTTCGCCGACGGAGCCCCACCCCCGCACTCCTCTGCTCGTGTGTCCGGCCCGCGCCCCGCCTTCCCGTCGTCGCACTTTCCCTGTCTACCGGGCCCCCTGTCAGGTAAGCAACCCCCCCCTGCCAGCCCCGCTGGAGCCCCCGGTAGGTTCGGGAGGTCCCTAGTCCACGGTGTCTTGCCGACAGGCGTCTGACTCGCCGGCCATGCGGGGACTTCCGGGGTCGCCGGCATCAGCTGTACTGCGGGGAATCCCGGCCTTGCCGCCACCAGCCGTTCGTCGGGGCCTCCCCGGCCCGTATCCTGATCGGCGTCCGTTCTCGTCTGTGCGGCTGCGCGGGGAGGCGGGGCCGCCATGTATTCCAGCCGAGGCCGGGCACCAGCTGTCCCAACGAGCAGTTCGGCGGTTGCCGGGGTCTGTAGGTTGCCGTCCGCTTCCCCCCGTCCCCGTTTGCATGTCAAGCTCCCGGGAGCTTGACATGCGGCCCCTTCTACCATGTCTCCTCCTGGAAAAGAGAGGAGAGAGCGTGAGTACACGGCATTACACCCGTTTCACCCTGGTTTCCCTGGATACCTACGGTGGAATGCTTGGATCAGTTTAGGGGCATTTATATCCCCCTCCCCTACCCACGTTGCTTCCGAGAGTGGGTACCCCCTCCACCGTAAGAGGTATTGGAGTTTCCCATACCGCTTTCGGGAGTCTAAGACCTCCTGTACCTCGTAATGGGATCCCGAGACTGGCCCCGGCGCCTTGGTGGGGTAGGGCCTTCCATGTGCAGGCTTGAGGAGGCTGCAGTGAAACACAGGGTGGATTCTACCTAATGAGGCAGGTAACCGTAATTGGACTGTGACTGGGTTAATCACTTTAGTCACCTGGAAAGGGCCTACATACTTCGGACCCAGCTACTTGCATGGCACCTGCAATCGGAGGTATTTGGTGGCTAGGTACATCCAATCTCCTACCTTGAACGGTTTGTGCCCCGCCCTTTTCTTATCAGCCTGGGCTTTTGTACTTGCCTCGGCCTTCCTTAGGGCTGCCTTAACCCGTTCCCACAACCCTGTTATTTGGGCATACCACGTCTGGGGTGTCTGTTTGTTATCTGTCTCTGGCGACCATTCGGGTATGGGGTTAAATTCGATTCCATGCACTATTTTGAACGGGGTATATCCAGTGCTGTTGTGAATGGTGTTGTTATAGGCCACCTCAGCAAACGGTAGTAGGTCCACCCAGTCCGTTTGCTGAAATGACACATAACTGTGAAGATACCGTTCCACCATGGCGTTAGCTCTTTCTGCCGCCCCATTAGTGCTAGGATGATACGCTGAGCTTAGTCCCTGGGACAAACCCAGCAGACGAATGAACTCCCTCCAAAACCGTGCTGTAAACTGCACCCCCCTATCTGATATAATTCTCCTGGGTGTGCCGTGGAGCCTATAGACATGTTGAATGAACATCCATGATAGTCGTCGTGCTGACGGTAGACCTCTACACGGGATAAAATGTGCCTGTTTGGAGAACAGATCGACCACAGTCCAGATTGTATTATAGCCTCGGTTTTCAGGTAATTCTATGATGAAATCCATGGCGATCTCCTCCCAAGGCCGGGCTGGATTGGCTACTGTTTGCAACAGTCCCATGGGTTTTCCTATTCGAGGCTTAGCACTGGCACACACATGGCATTCTTTCACGTATCGTTCCACATCGACTTTCAGTTTAGGCCACCAGAACTGTCTACATAATAAGTGTAGGGTTTTCAGGAACCCAAAATGGCCTGCCTGCTTAGTATCATGGCATCTTTGAAGGACAGACTTGCATAGAGCTTCAGGCACATACATCTTATCGCCCTTCCAGGCTATGCCATCTCGACTGGTCAGCCACCCTGGATGTTCGTTTGCCCATTTGTCTGTCAGCATGGCAGTTCTAACATTATCTAACTCA
Source organism: Crotalus tigris (assembly GCF_016545835.1). NCBI lineage: Eukaryota > Metazoa > Chordata > Lepidosauria > Squamata > Viperidae > Crotalus > Crotalus tigris. The sequence continues at coordinate 599,151 of NW_024098398.1, read as the reverse complement.
TCCCCGTGTGGGTTGTGAACCGTACCGTTGGCCGTCTCCTGCTGTGTGCGGGGTACTAGTGCCTGAACTACCTCCTCTCGCTTACTATGATACTGTGGCATTCGCGATAGTGCGTCAGCCAGGAAGTTCTTTCCTCCCGGCACATATTTTAGTATGAATTTAAATCGGCTAAAGTATTGGGCCCATCGGACATGTTTGGGAGCCAAGCGCCTCGGAGACTGTAGAGCCTCCAGGTTCTTGTGGTCTGTCCACACTTCAAATGGCCGTTCGGCCCCTTCTAGGAGATGTCGCCATGTCGTCAAAGCCCATCGGATCGCGAAGGCCTCCTTTTCCCAGACGGCCCAATTCCGTTCAGCCGTTGTAAATTTTCGGGAGGTGTAGGCGCAGGGCTGTAATGCGTTGCCTTCATTCTTCTGCAGTAGCACCGCCCCCACAGCAACATCGCTGGCGTCGACCTGCACTACAAAAGGGACGCTCGAATCCGGGTGGCGCAGCACAGGTTCGTTAGCGAATAATGCCTTTAAAGTCTCAAATGACTTTTGGCAGTCCATGGTCCATATCAATGGTTGACTCGGGCAGGGTTTCCCCGTAAGGTGTTTTGTGCGCAAAAGCTCTGTGAGGGGCTGAACTACGGTGGCGAATGATGGAATGAACTGGCAGTAGAAATTCGCGAAACCGAGAAAACTCTGCAGCTGACGCCTGGTTTTGGGGGCTTGCCAACCCAGTACCGCCTGTACCTTACTCGGATCCATTTCCACCCCGGTCCCAGAAATGCGATACCCCAAGTAATCTAGGCGCTCTCGGTGGAATTCGCATTTAGACAATTTTACATAAAGTTGGGCGTCGAGAAGTTTCCGTAGTACTTGCCTAACAAGACGGACATGTTCGTCCCTCGTCGTGGTATAGATCAGGATATCATCTAAGTATACGAGGACCCCTCGGTATAGGTGCTCATGCAACACCTGATTTATTAATTGCATGAACACCGCAGGGGCCCCTTGCAATCCAATGGCATAACGCGGAACTGAAAACTGCCTAACGGGCAGTTAAATGCCGTCTTCCACTCGTCTCCAGCCCTAATCCGTACCCGGTAATAGGCTTCTCGAAGGTCTAATTTGGTAAATATGCGGCCCTTTCCTAGATGTGCCAACAGGTCCTTCATAAGGGGAAGGGGGTATAGATGCTCGACGCACACCGCATTCAAATCGACGCATAAGCGCAACGATCCGTTCTTCTTTTCTTTGAAGAGCACGGGAGCCGCTATCCGGGAACGGGCTGGCTGGATAAAACCTCTTGCCAGATTTTGGTCAATATACCTACGGAGTTCCTGTACTTTGGTTGGTGTCATAGCGTACATCCGGGGTTTTGGGAGTTTAACCCCTGGTAGTAACTCAATAGCGCAGTCCATAGTTTGGTGAGGGGGCAGGTTATTACACTCTTTCTCGCTAAATACGTCTGCTAAGTCCCTGTACTCCTCAGGGTATGAAAAGGGCCCCCCCTCCTCCCGAGGCTGGGCTGCCAGCGCTGGGACCACCGGGATCTATTCTTCCGTACCCACGTCCATTGGATTTGGGCCTATTGCAAGACGCACTTTACGGTAACCCCCCTCCCACCATATCGTGGGGGTCCACTTATCTAGCCACGCCAACCCTAGTATGACAGTCTCCATCATAATGGGTACCACGATAAAGCGTAGTACCTCCCAGTGGTTCCCCAAGTCCATGCGTACCCGTTCGGTGACGTGAGTAGCTGGGATCCCTCCCAAGAGTGACCCATCCACCTGTTCAAATCGAATAGGTTGTGCTAATCTGTATATCCGGAACCCACTATCCACCGCGACCTTCTTACTGATCAGGCAACCGGTACATCCGGTGTCTAGTAGCGCCTGGCACGGCTTCTATACCCCCGTCACCGGACTCGTTAGAACTATGGGTAGTACAAATGGTCTAATGGGCTCACTTACCATCGGGTCGACGGACCCATCCTCCGGGCTATCCTCGTCGTCCCCAGGTTGGTAGCAGGCCACTGCCGCTGGTTCTGGATTGGCCGGAACGCCTCTCCTCATTGCCGATGTTGCCTGCTGGGTGATAGCTCTTGAACTCTCCCCCGCCTTCCTCTGGGGGGTGGCTTTACCAATCGTTACAGGTTTGCGCGGGCTCGGTGCTGGGCATTCGGCCGCTCGATGGCCTGGCTGATTACAGCGGAAACACCGGAAACTGGCTTCCCCGACTGCCCCAGACGACTTGGGTGTTCCTCGTGGCGGCTCCTGGGGTCCCTCACGAGGCCTATCTCCAGAACGCCATGGCCGTAGAATGTCCCCTACACCCCGATGCACCTCCTTAAGGCCCGCCTCCAATTCAACCACCACCTTGTACCAGTCCCGCAGCCTATTCGGGACCCCCCTGTATACACAAGCTTGGCGCAGGTCGGGATCCATCCCGGCCCGGAAATGATGCACCAGTAGTCGTTCCGGCCACGACGAAGACAATCGGCCGGCTAACCTGCGAAAGTCCCGTAGATATTCGATAGCTGGGCGCTTTCCTTTCTGTAGCGCTAGGAGGTCCGCCTCGGCTCTCTGCGCCCGGGTAGGATCTTCGAATCTCCCATGCAAGGCGTCCAAAAACTGGCCCGCACTCCCCAACTCACGGGCATGGTCGCTATAAAGGTCAGCTGCCCAGGCGGCTGCCTCTCCACGTAGTGCAGCGGTGATGGCTCTGACCATGGCCCATTGGGAGGCATACAATTGGGCATATTGATCCAAATGACTTATAGCCTGGCCTAGGAACATCGCCAGATGATCTGAGTTTCCGTCAAATGTGACAGGGATAGGAGGAGGTCCCCACGAACTCCCCATGGCCCCAGGGGTTGACCTGACCCGATGTTGGCATATCCGGGTACAGGCCCCTGCTGCTCCATACCACCTCTCACTACAGGCCCTCTAGCCCCACTCCTGGGACCAGCCTGGGCTGGTTGCGGCTGTCCCATCGGGCCGCCCGACGGGAGACCCGTAACGCTCGACCCACCTGCTGGAGGCGGCAACCGCAGCCGTGGACTACTCAAGCGGAATCTGGATGACAGGGTACACCCCGCAGAGTCTTCCTCTGATTGCCACATGTTAGACGCACCTCTGTAGCTGGCCTCGCCAAACCGGTGTCGCAAAACCTCCATCGTATCATGACCTGGAGCTGTTGAGTAGCTCCAGTCCTCATCATCCTCGGAGGTGACACGCCTCTCCCTCAATTCCGAGTGGCTGGGCTTTGGCTTAGGCGTCAGGGGCTGGCCGGTCTGCACCCTGGCCAACGCCGGGCTGTGCCACCACTCCTCCTGTGGCTTCGCAGCCCCTGTCTCGTCCGCTCTGGCCCCCGGGTTCGCTGCCAACAGCAACTTCGGCCGCACCACAGGCTGCTCAACCGCCTGGTCCAGCGCCGGCACGGCCTCACCCCCAACTCCATCCTCCACTTCTCCCTCGGCCGGGGAAAGGCCCTGCGTGCCTTCTGCCATTTAAATCTCCTCTTCAGCAGGCACAGAGTCGAATAAAAAATTTGAGTGCTGACTTACTGTCAAATGTATCCGATGTCGTCCGGGAGGAAGAACCACAGGAACGCCGGTACACACTGAACTCACCGATCTCTTTATTGCGAAAGTGAAACAAAGTCAGCACTGGGAGTGGTTTCCTCCCAGTGCCTTATATCTACGTGCCACGCCCCGTGTTCCCGCCCCCAAGTCCAAGCCGACATCCGCTCGAATTGGATAAATGTCTCACCCTGTCCCTGTGCTCTCCCTTTCGCCGACGGAGCCCCACCCCCGCACTCCTCTGCTCGTGTGTCCGGCCCGCGCGCCGCCTTCCCATCGTCGCACTTTCCCTGTCTACCGGGCCCCCTGTCAGGTAAGCAACCCCCCCCGCCAACCCCGCTGGAGCCCCCGGTAGGTTCGGGAGGTCCCTAGTCCATGGTGTCTTGCCGACGGGCGTCTGACTCGCCGGCCATGTGGGGACTTCCGGGGTTGCCGGCATCAGCTGTACTGCGGGGAATCCCGGCCTTGCTGCCGCCAGCCGTTCGTCGGGGCCTCCCCGGCCCGTATCCTGATCGGCGTCCGTTCTCGTCTGTGCGGCTGCGCGGGGAGGCAGGGCCGCCATGTATTCCAGCCGAGGCCGGGCACCAGCTGTCCCAACGAGCAGTTCGGCGGTTGCCGGGGTCGGTAGGTTGCCGTCCGCTTCCCCCCGTCCCCGTTTGCATGTCAAGCTCCCGGGAGCTTGACAAAAAGAGAGCTAAAACTAATTAAAATGTTCAGCTGTAGAGCTGAATGCAGAGTGGAAAGTTTCAGGAAGAAATTCAGTATTTGATAATTGTTTTATTCCAGACCTGTTTAATTAAACCTAGACTATGATGAATACAGAAGGAAAAGAAAAAAACTGAAGTGGGAAGCCTTTCTGTTCTCAGAATTGAAACCTCACTTGCAGAACTATCAGATGAACAACCCTCAACTTATTCTGCAGAGTAAAGTGTATCTGAAATCATTTTCCTAGTCTCGCATAATCACTAACCCTGCATTGGCATGCTAGCAGCAGGGATATCGCCATCTTTCTCCCCTTGACCTAAGGAAAGAATAGAAATCTACTCCAGACTGTGGGTCACCTCTGCCCTTTCCAACTGATTGAAGCTTAGTTCCTGACACCCCAGGCCAAACTGGTGGAGTTGGGTGTTATTTATTAAGGGGACCTAATTGTGCCATTTTTTCCACTAATTGGCCTGGCTCAACCAGGCATGCTAAAATTCAGCTTCAGAAATGTTGAGGTCATGTAAGGTCCTATTACGGAAATCGTTCAAGAGTAAAGCCAAAACATGTTCCACCTACAAATGTTACTCCATGTAATAATATTCAACACCATCACATTATGTTGACTTCTATTGTTGCTTCACAACCTGTTATCAGTAATTAACACAATGTGATACAACTGTCTCTTGTTCTCCTTGTCTTTGTCCTTCTCCTTCTCTTTGTCCTTCTCCTCCTCCTTCTCCTTCTCCATCTCCATCACATTCTTCTGGCACTATGGCAGAGTCCACTTGTCAGCACATCCGTCTCCATTTAGCTTGATCCAGGGTGTCTTTATGCGTGATGCCCATGCATTTCATATCTTCTATGCAGGTTCTGACTAATGAAACCAAATAAATCACAACTCCGAGGCTTGACGGTTCCTCAAAGCACATGTTTATTGGATACATAAAAGCTTCTGTTTTCCCCCCTACCCTTCAAACTATATGGCAACTTAGGATGACAAAAATGGCTTCAGCCACCTTCATTCCAGAAGGTGACATCCTCCCTGATGCCATACAATACGTACTACAATGTGACATAAAAATACCAATATGACCCCAAAAAATTTTTTATTCTTGTCAACTTTTTAAAAATTACATGGCAATTTTCTCATCTTCTTGACCATCTTCTTTCCTCCACAAACACTCCACCTACTACTAAAAACAAGATGAACAAGGTAAAACAATAGATAAATCAATGCATTTTAAAAGAAATAATTCTCTAAGGGGGCATAATGCTATATCAGGCACGCTTAATTATTTATCCTTTTCCATACTGAACACAGGTCTCCCTAAAGCTGCCTGCATTTAACTTTTACCATTGCAAAACCCCTCTGTGTAACAGGCCTTTTACATAAATTATTCAACCTGTTTCATTCTCTTCAGCTTTTTGACCCATCAGAAATGGGTAAGGAGTATTTGTATTTGTGTTATTTCCCTTTCCCCTGATTAAAGCAGTTGTTTCCTTCTTTTAAAAGGAAAAGAAAAAAGGTGAAATATTCATCAGAAAACCTCTGTGTGTGCAAATTCTGCCCTTATATTCATTCATTTTTAATTTGCTTCCCTGCTCGTTTGTTTTCCTAAGAGAAGCAGATAGTCAGATTTTTTATGTTTTTGGAAAAAAAGTTATCAAAATAAGTATTTGAGGGGCCACCACAAAGATGATAATAATAATAATAATAATAATAATAATAATAATAATAATAATAATAATAATAATAATAATATGATAAAATTAAACTGCTCTGGGACTTCAGAATTCAAACAGACAAGCACCTGCAACATAACACCCCAGACTTAACAATTGTCGATAAGAAAGACAAAAAAGTCTGGATAGTGGACGTGGCAGTGCCTGGAGACAGCAGAATAGAAGAGAAAGAACTGGAGAAGATAACAAAATACAAAGACCTAAAAATAGAAATAGAAAGACTGTGGCAAAAGCAAGCAAGGGTAGTACCAATAGTCATAGGCTCCTTGGGTGCAATCCCAAAACAACTGGAGCACCACTTGAACACCATTGGCATTGACAAATTCGCTATTAGTCAATTGCAAAAGGCGGCCTTACTAGGAACTGCTTCCATCCTGCGACGATATCTGTAATACCATCAAACATCCACATCTGCCTATCCCAGGTCCTGGGTAAGGTCTCGATAGGTAGACAAAATGCCAAATCCAGTCTGAACATCTGGCTGACTGTGCGATGATCCATAATAATAATAATAATAATAATAATAATAATAATAATAATAATAATAATAATATCAGCAAGTTAAGATCACATGCAAGCAACTAGAACAGATGAAAGAAAAGAAGCTGAAGAACAAGAAGACCAAAGAATACCTAATCAAGAAATACCACTTAGAAACAAGGAAGATCAAGGAAGCACTGGAAATAATAAAGCAACAAATAACAGCTATAGCCAGGAAAATCAGTAGATATGAAGCTCGAATTGCAAACTATAGGCAGAACCTCCAATTTCAATCCAATCAGAAACGTTTCTACCAATCCATCAATGGAGAAACTGCAAGGAATCAGTCAGTACCTGACAAGGAAGAAACAGTGCAGTTCTGGAAGCAGATATGGGATAACCCAAAGAAATACAACAAGGATGCGGCTTGGTTAAAAGAGGTGGATGCAAATAAAACAGAAGTTGAAATGAAAGAACTAGTAATAACAACAAAAATGGTAGAAAAAAGAGCAAAGAAAATCAAAAATTGGTCAGCACCAGGTGAAGATGAACTGCATGGGTTTTGGTTGAAACATCTAACTGTTATACACCCACTCATTGCCAAGCAGTTCAACAATATACTACAAGGAGGAGAAATTGAAAAGTGGCTAACAACTGGGAAAACCTACCTAATAATGAAAAATCCAGCAAAAGGGGCAACACCAGGTAACTACAGGCCAATTACCTGCTTACCAACAACTTTCAAATTACTAACTGGTGTGGTAGCTGATGCAGTACAACAGCATCTAGTTGAAAACAATCTCTTTCCACCTGAGCAGAAAGGAAACCGCCCCAATAGCAGAGGAACAAAAGATCAACTCCTAATAGACAAAATGATCTTGGAAAACTGCAAGAGAAGGAAGACCAACCTGAATGTGGCATGGATTGACTACAAAAAGGCATTTGACTCTCTGCCACATGATTGGATAATCAAGTGCCTAGAAATAACAGGAGTCAGTAGAAACATCAGAAAATTTGTGCAAAGATCGATGGCACAATGGAAGACACAGTTGCAGATCAATGGTGAGAAGCTGGGAGAGGTTAATATCAAGAGAGGAATATTTCAAGGAGATTCATTATCACCATTACTATTTGTTATTGCACTGTTTCCTCTGTCAACAATACTGAATAACTCAGGACATGGTTATCAAACATCAAAAACATCTGCTAGACTATCCCACCTCCTTTACATGGATGATCTGAAGCTGTATGGAAAAACATCATCTGAAATAGAATCGCTGCTCAACACTGTCCGTATATATAGCCAAGATATTGTAATGGAGTTTGGCTTGGACAAATGTGCCACACTTACTATCAAACAAGGAAAAATAGTGAAAACTGAAGGAATCAAGATGCCCCACGAAAATAACATTAAGAGTCTGGATGAGGAAGAGTACTACAAATACTTGGGTATCCTTCAAGCTGACAACATCAAGCACACTGAAGTCAAGAAAAAGATTAGAGGTGAATACATCAAGAGAGTGAAGAAGATCTTAAAGTCCAAACTCAATGGAGGAAATACCATAAAGGCAATCAACACCTGGGCAATCCCAGTCATTAGGTACACAGCTGGAATAGTGGACTGGACTCAAGCAGAACTAAAAGCAATGGATAGGCAGACCAGAAAAATAATGACAATGAATCATGCCCTTCATCCACGCAGTGACATTGATAGACTTTATCTACCAAGGCAAATAGGTGGGCGTGGAATGCTACAAGTACATCAGATGGTTGAAGAAGAAAAAATGGCTTTGGAAGAATATCTGAAGAACAATGATGAAGATGCACTGAAATTAGTATATCAGGAAGGCTTACTAACTACTGGAGAGACCAAACTGGCCTACAAGAAAGACCAAATGAAGAACAGAATAGAGGCATGGGAAGACAAAGCACTACATGGCCAATACATGAAAAAAATAGCTGGGAAAGCAGATAATAATAAAACCTGGCAATGGCTAAGAGCAGGAAAATTGAAGAAAGAGACCGAGGGACTAATTCTGGCTGCACAAGACCAAGCCTTAAGGACAAATGCATACAAAGTCAAAATTGAGAAGACAGCAACAGACAGTAAGTGCCGCCTATGCAAAGAAGCTGAAGAAACAGTGGACCACTTGGTAAGCTGTTGCAAGAAGATTGCACAGACTGATTACAAGCAGCGGCATGACAAAGTAGCAACAATGGTGCATTGGAAGATCTGCAAAAAATATCATTTGCCTGTAAGCAAAAACTGGTGGGATCATAAAATAGAGAAAGTCATAGAAAATGATAAAATTAAACTGCTCTGGGACTTCAGAATTCAAACAGACAAGCACCTGCAACATAACACCCCAGACTTAACAATTGTCGATAAGAAAGACAAAAAAGTCTGGATAGTGGACGTGGCAGTGCCTGGAGACAGCAGAATAGAAGAGAAAGAACTGGAGAAGATAACAAAATACAAAGACCTACAAATAGAAATAGAAAGACTGTGGCAAAAGCAAGCAAGGGTAGTACCAATAGTAATAGGCTCCTTGGGTGCAATCCCAAAACAACTGGAGCACCACTTGAACACCATTGGCATTGACAAATTCGCTATTAGTCAATTGCAAAAGGCGGCCTTATTAGGAACTGCTTCCATCCTGCGACGATATCTGTAATACCATCAAACATCCACATCTGCCTATCCCAGGTCCTGGGTAAGGACTCGATAGGTAGACAAAATGCCAAATCCAGTCTGAACATCTGGCTGACTGTGCGATGATCAATAATAATAATAATAATTCAAACAGACAAGCACTTGCAACATAACACCCCAGACTTAACAATTGTCGATAAGAAAGACAAAAAAGTCTGGATAGTGGACGTGGCAGTGCCTGGAGATAGCAGAATAGAAGAGAAAGAACTGGAGAAGATAACAAAATACAAAGACCTACAAATAGAAATAGAAAGACTGTGGCAAAAGCAAGCAAGGGTAGTACCAATAGTCATAGGCTCCTTGGGTGCAATCCCAAAACAACTGGAGCACCACTTGAACACCATTGGCATTGACAAATTCGCTATTAGTCAATTGCAAAAGGCGGCCTTATTAGGAACTGCTTCCATCCTGCGACGATATCTGTAATACCATCAAACATCCACATCTGCCTATCCCAGGTCCTGGGTAAGGACTCGATAGGTAGACAAAATGCCAAATCCAGTCTGAACATCTGGCTGACTGTGCGATGATCGATAATAATAATAATAATAGAGATGGAGTGCATTGGTCCATAATGTTATTATGAGCTAGGCCAGACTTAATAGCATTTAATTTTGAACAAATTGCTATCCCTTTAAAAAAAATGCTATGATTGCTACTTCAAAATATATGAGACACTTTCAAAATTTCCTGATTAGTCTTGATTTGAATATGATTGAGTAGACCAAAATGGCAACAAGAAAGTTCATGTGTTTTTTTTTTTAAATATAAACTTGGACATTTATCAGGAGACAGTCTTCCCTTGATGGATTTTGCATGCCACCAAGAACCACTGGGGAAAAGCATTTACTTTGAGAAAGGGTGATACAAGTGGTGAGCTAAAACATAAATTTCTTACGAGGTGGCGCAGTGGTTAGAATGCAGTACTGCAGCTACTTCTGCTGATTGTTGGCTGCCAGCAGTTTGGCAGTTCGAGTCTCACTGGCTGAAGGTTGACTCAGCCTTCCATCCTTCCGAGGTCAGGAAAATGAGGACCCAGATTGTTGGGGGACAATATGCTGACTCTGTAAACCGCTTAGAGAGGGCTGTGAAGCCCTGTGAAGTGGTATATAAGTCTAAGTGCTATTGCTATTGGCAGATGTCTATTAAAAGGGGGTGTCTATTAAAGTTATTCATGATTATGTCTATTAAAAATAATCTAATTCTAAAAAAATGTTGAAGTGAACCATGATTTCACTTGAAAAGTTTCATCTTTATCTTCATCTTGGAGATTAAAATTGTCCTAGTAAGTAGAAGTCCCATCGTTGCAACTATTTTGTGAGTCAACAAGGCCCCTCTAGCAATTCATCCAGTCTGTTCATCGAGTCTGACAAGGGAAGTGATGTAGAACTCAATTAAATAACAAAAACACACCTCTTTGTGTGCTCCCCAGCTTCAGACAGGTCTGTGTTGTGCCTATAGCAGGCACTCCAGGGACAATTTAGCAGTTTTAGTTGTTAAAGCACAGACAAATGTAATAGTATTGTGTTGTTTTCATAACCATCCCTGAGAAGATAACTTTATTTTCAGTTGCTCTATAGAATACATTTAGCTTAGAAAAGATCTTGATCAAGATTTGTGTTTGTTTGTTTGTGTGTAGTGTAGTGTAATACAAGAAAAATGCAATGGCATCCTCCATGTACAGCTTGTTCCATAAGTGAGTGAATTCCTATTATCCTTCAAGTTTGACTAGCTTGCTATAGCTTGTGAGTCCACAAAGCTGAACTATAAACTATATTTGAAAGGCATTTGCTCTTCTTTTACACATTTACAACACAAATTTCACTCCCATTAAATTCAGCAGAGCTTCCTCTCTGATAAGAACCATGGTTAGTGGTTAGAATGCAGCACTGCAGGATAATTCTGCCCACAGCCTGGAGTTCAATCCTGACCAACTCAAGGTTGACTCAGCCTTCCATCCTTCTGAGGTCAGTAAAATGAGGACCCAGATTATTGGGGGCAAATAGGCTGACACTGTAAACTGCTCACAGAGTGCCTTAAAGCACTATGGGGCAGCCCTTATAAGCCTAAGGGCTATTGCTATTGCTGCAAGTAGATTTAACAGGGTAAGGATCTAGAATCTGACAACGATCAGCTCATTCACCAACGCCATCCCATAGTCTGTTGGAAGACAAAGAGAGAATGTTAGCCTTTCAACCACACTAGAATTTCCAGGAATCATTGAAGAAACCATGCAAAGTTCTTCCCTGTCATCATTCATTAGTCTCCTAGAAGGAGGATGAGTGTGTTGGCTTCAGCAAGGTTGTGCGTGCGAAGGCAGAAAGACTATTTACATCTGCAGGTTGAGCAAAATTTCCCCACTTCTAGCTTACTTCTAAGAGCCTTAAGCTCTAGGGATACAAGGCAATGAAGTGCCTCTTCGAACCTAATGTCTTGAAGATCACAAGGGCTATCATACATGCCAACAAACCATGAGTAGAATATGCACTTTAAGAGCAAATGTGTTGCCATCTGGAGAAAAAAAAAGATTCATATGAAAAAAATGACATTTGAAAAGTGGTATTTACTGGAAAACATTGGACATATCCATTTGTAGGCTTCATTAATGTATTAGTTTTCTTCTTTTGAAGAATATTTTGTGTTTGAACCACTCAATCTCTTCTTCCTCCTAAGGATGTACAAAAAAAAAAAAAAAATCCAGCAAGGATTTCTGTTAGAGCAAAGCTGTGAAATCTACTAAATTTGATTTCCAATGGAAAAAAAAAATCTACACACAAATCTACACATATACACTCATTTTATGGGAAATTGTGCTTGACAAGCTCATATATTCTTAAACATTACAAAGAAAATCACAACACATACCTGAAATTTATTTTTACAAGAAGAGTGCATGAAAAAATAACTAACATTTTTAAAAATAAGCAAAAGAGATTTATGCCAAAAAACAGTCAAATTGGGGAAATTGCAGACAAGATTCTTCAAGTGAAGGGACATGCAAATGACAGATAAATGTGGATTTCTTTAAACTGATCTTTGACAAATGTACTAATTGTGTCTCATATGTGCACCTCTCTCTTGTATTATAAGCTCAGATTTTTAATTTAATGTACTGTGGCAGCTTTTAAAATGCATTCTGGTCTTCCTGATATTGTTTGGTCTTATATTCTCTCTCTCTCTCTCTCTCTCTCTCTCTCCCTCTCTCTCTCTCTCCCTCCCTCTCTCTCTCTCTCTCTCCCCTCTCTCCTTCTCCCTCTTCCTCTCCCTCTTTCCTTCCCTCCCTCTCTCCATCTCTCTCTCTCCATCTCTCTCCATCTCTCTTTCCCTCCCCTCCTCTCTCTCCCTCACTCCCTCTCTCCTTCTCCCTCTCCCTCTTTCCCTCCCTCCCTCTCTCCCTCTCTCTCTCTCTCCCTCTCTTTCTCCATCTCTTTCTCTCTCCCCCCCTCTCTCCCTCCCCCTCTCTCTCCCTCTCTCTCTCTCTTCCTCTCTCTATATGACTGGGATCTTAATGAAGTTGGCACAAAGCCTGCAGTGTAATTTGCTATTTTTATTACTCTGTCAATATTGTGCATTAAGGTTCTCAATACTACTCACGGAATGTTTTAAAAAAAGAAAAAGAAAAGAAGGCTTTAAACAGTGCAATGTCAAAACGAAAACAGGACACGGCTAATGCACGCGTCTTAATACACCAGCCTGGATTAAGGTTTTTGAAGTGGACCCACACTAATTAATTTGAACCTGTGATGACAACAGAGAGTAGCCAGATATGTGAGATTCCCAAGGTTTTTCTGACAAGAGCATTTTGAAAATGGGTGTCCTTCTTTCGGGTTCTTGACAAAAGCAATACATTGCAAAAAAAATAAAAAATAAATCCTAGCTGCAATTGATGGCTTCTCTGTTTCTCAAAGGGGATGACAGCACCGTGAACTAGACTTGGGCTCCTGAACTGGTAAACTGCAAATAAAATAAAATAAAAATCAAAGCAACAGCCTCCCAAGCTCCAGGGAGTTGAAGAGGAGAGATGTAAATCTGGTTCTTGTTGGCTCTTGTTACTCTAATTAGCCTTTTCAAAAGATGCTCAAAATGAATAGTTGTGCTGCTTACACATTTCCTGGTTAGCAATGCTGTGTGCACAGAACGTGATTCATTAACAAAAAGGATCTCTGTAGGCAGATTCTATTTTTTTTTTTCTCCACAAAATTTTTTTCCACAACTTTGTGACATAGGTTTGACCTAACTATGTTCTTAGTGAATTCAGCTCAAATCTCATTGTAAAATAGGGAGGCATTTGGGCATTGTGTACTGTGCCCTGTGCTCAGTGGTGGGATTCAAATATGTGAATCTTGGTGTGGATGCTGCTTCTGGAAGTCCATTCTGGGCCTGGGCAACAAAAAAATAGCTACCGGTTCTGCCAAACTGGTGAGAACAGGCTGAATCCCACCACTTTCAGTACTCAGGAAACAGCTCCCTGTTTTAATCTTAAACTCTGAGTTGAAAACACTTCTGTAGATTTGCCCTGTGTGTAGGTGTATGCTCCATGCTGAGCAGGCATATCTATCAGAGTTTACCTGTCCTCTGACACTTGAGTCATATATTCAGGACCATATTTCTGTCCACAGGCTCACAAGATGGATAACAATGCAAAAGAGATGCATAACACCAACCATTTAATAAAAATGTAAAAGGTAGCTCAACCTATAGATATGGTATGCCCAACCCATGACCCACACACAGGCTGAATGCAGCCCTGGACAGTTAGTCATGCAGTCCCAACAAGATTGTAATAAATTTTTTTTAAAAAAAATAAATAAATAAAGGAAGTGTGTTGTTTATATACATATTATATGTTTTATATGTGTCCCAAAACAATTTGTCTTCACTCAATGTGGCCCAGACATGCCAAAAGATTGGATATACTTCTTCTAGAACAAGGGTGTCAAACTGCCATCTCACAGGCTGGATGTGTCATGCCGAAACCGCGCCCACCCCAGCTCTGGGGAAAAAGTCATGATACGTCACAACATGTCATGTGATGTTGCAAATTTGACGCCCCTGCTCTAGATGGAGAGAAGGGTCTTAATGTCTCTCCCTCCCTCCCTCCCTCCTTCCTTCCTCCCTCCCTCCCTCTCTCTCTCTCCCTCCCTCTCTCCCTCCCTCCTTCCTTCCTTGCTTGCTTCCTTCCTTCCTCCCTCCCTCTCTCTCTCTCTCCCTCCCTCCCTCCCTCCTTCCTCCCTCCCTCCCTCCCCCATAAGGAAACATGACCAGATGAGCTAATTCTATCTTGTTGTAAGGATGTAGTAACAGAATCTTGCAAGTCAGATAGTACAAACCCCCTGCCATCTCTTTTACAGTTGAAAACCTGGACCTCTTTCTCCACCTATTATGCAGCTGAGGGCTATGTCCTCTCTTATTTGGCTGGTCCCTAGACAGCCTTTCTTTGTCCCGTTTCTCAAAGTCATACCAATACATGAGCATGTCCTTCCTTCCTTCCTTCCTTCCTTCCTTCCTTCCTTCCTTCCTTCCTTCCTTCCTTCCTTCCTTCCTTCCTTCCTTCCTTCTTTCCTTCCCTGCCTTATCTCCTGGCCTTACCATTTGGCTAAGGCCAAAACTAACCATTTGATTAGTTTTATTTCAAGATTATCAGCCAGAGTCATAACTGTCCTATTTTGTACCAATAGAATCTTCTGGAATGTTTCTTAAATGTAACCCAATCTAGGGACATTGGCAGTGGCCCCACTGGGGTGCAACCAAAATATGGGGGTTACCCTGGCCAACAATATCCCAACATTTCCCCACCATCAGCAATTGGTAAGATAGAATGGGGATATGTAGATGAAGAGAGATGTTAGTTTGCAGGAGAGCACCATTTTTTATGCTCTGGATTTTGAATTAAAGTTGAAAATAATTGCCACTTATAAGTATGTCGCCATATTACACTTGGATTTGTCCATTTAATCCAGTTTCTTAAAAAGGGAGAAAATGTGATAGAACCTAATGCTTGGAATTAATAGATTTATGGATCATAGCCATAGATGGCTAATTACAATATGTAGATGTAATTAAGGAATGGAAACAGAATAACATTAGTTCAGTTCCAAAGTGTAAAGCTGAAATATATATATAAAGCTTATTATATTCTGGATTTTTTTAAAAAAAAAATTAAAAATACAAATCCATATATTAAATTAAAGACCTGAAGGGGGGGGGGGAGGACTGATTTACTGAGGTGGTTACAAATATGTGAGCATGAATTTGAAATAATAAGAAAAAGAACATATGCTTTGCTGCCTGTAGAAAACGGCAGCTGCTAACAGCACTTGAAATTTACATTGAAATTTATTATAATAAATACTGCTTACTCCCAGTCTTTCCTTGTCCTAGTCAGCCCATAAAAGCAGCTGCCAAACACACCTTCCAATTTCATTTTCTGTTGTCTTTATTTTAAAAATGAACTATGCGGAGCAAATCTGAAATAAATTTCGATTAAGAGAAAACTGTTGGAAGAACTCACTAATGCCAAATTAGGTACTGTGGAAAGGAGCGCAGTGGCTCAGTGGTTAGGAGGTTGGGTTGACAAGCAGTAAGCCTATGTTTGAGACCCCGTGCACCTGTAGGGAAGGGTGAGTTCCTGCCCTGAACTCTAGATTCTGCCAGTGACATAAAAGGAGACCCCAACTGGTTATGCCTCAGACAGCAGGGATGTCACAGGCTAATATTTTCAACCCAGAAACACCTTGGTGCTTCTGAGATGGGTGTGATGCATTGTACTCTACAGTGAAAGTACAAAAACAGACGGCCACACAATGGTTATAGCCGGCAACATTTCTCAACTAGGAAACGCCTGAATAGTTATATCTGGTCCAAGATGTGTAGCAGAGGTTACTGATAAACCACCTGCAGAGTTAGACAAAGTTCTTGGTTCAGATGTAGCCACAACAGTGATAGTCTCTGGATGAGCCACAGGATCTAGCTCTCCATTCTTCCATCATATCTGTGAACTCTTTTCAGGTGAGCCATTCACCTGCCTAGTCTGAAGAAAGCTCTCAAGATGCAGCTTCAGGAACATTGGATTACTCAGAATCTTGGTCTATCCATGGTCAGATTCACATGGAAGTTAATCCAAGGGCAGCTGTGGATGGAAAGATCCAGTGGTGGGAATCAAGTATCTAAACAACCAGTTCTCTGTGTGGATGCTGGCCTGGGCTTCTGAGGCCTAGAATGGACTTCCAGAAGTGACATCCATGCACTTCCTGTGGGTCATTGGAGGCCTGGGAGGCCTCCTCCAGGATCCGAGGCCTAGAATGGACTTCCAGAAGTGATATCCATGCACTTCCTGTGGGCCGTTCTAGGCCTGGGAGGCCTCCTTCAGGCCTCCGAGGCCTAGAATGGACTTCCAGAAGAATGTGGGTTCAGCCAGTTTTCCAAACTCAACAATATTTAGCTACCAGTTCTCCTGAACCGGTGTGAATTGGCTGAATCCCACCACTGGAAAGACCTTCTCAGAAGAAGGCATCCATGCATTATTTCTGTAAGGGTATGTGAGAAAGACCTTGGGAAATGGGGCTGAGAAAGGAAGTTATTGTTTCACTGCTAAGCGTAACACTTCGCTAACATCTACATGAGATCTTTCTCTCTCTTTTCTCTCCTTCATTTTCATGCCTCCTAGCCAGCTTCTCTGCTTTGCCCCTTCAACACAGTTCTTTTTCTCTCTTTCACATTACTTCCTTCTTTGTGGGATAATAAGCTTCCTTCACCCATCTCCAATCACTTTATTTGCTTCCTTCTGCTGGGACTCCTCTTTTACAGGCCATTGGTTTTAATTATAGTTATTAATTCAATTAATGGGTAGTTTTGTTGTGCTTGTGATGCACACATGGGTATGCATAGATGTATACACCTTTGCACCCAAGGCACATTTTTATGAACCTGAGAATTGTCATGGTGGGTTTGAGTTGGAGCTGACTACCCTAGGTTAACAATGTAAGGAAGCTGAGTCTTGCTTGGGATATTTGACTGTATCTGTATTTGCAGAAAGAGGGATGGCCTTATTATGACTTCTTTGCTCTCCTTGTGACTATTAGTATTAATTTTAAAAGTTGGAGGATATGGATGTAAAGCTGCTTCATTCACAACAGAGTCTTCTCCTTGAATTAATGCCATTTGAGAAAATGAAAGAAAAGCAGTCACCCTTGTTTTCATCAACATGCACTGATTGCTATCTGGAATTTATTTTATTTATGTAATTGTTATCGGTAGTATCCCAATACACTCTGTCCTTGTTTTTTGTTTTCTTTTTCTTTTCTTTTTACATTTTCTCTGTGTACACTGCAGGCCTGCCAAACTGAAACCAAGCCAACTGGAAGGGATTTGTCTTCTGCTTTAAACTTCTGCTTCTATCTTCTCTTCCAAGAATTTGCAATTCTTCCTTCGGCTTTTAGGCAGCTGGCCAACTGCATTGCTACTTTGCTACTTACTTGACAAGGCTCACTAATTATAAAGAAATGTTTAGCGTTTTAGAGCGTAGAAGGTGGAAGAAAAAAGAAAGAAATCACAGCAGTAGGGAAGCCATAAATATCCACTACACGTCGTGGGTGCCAAAAATCACATATTTGCTGGTGCAGAAAAGCCAACTTTTTCTATCATGGTAGGGCATGGAATGAACAGTAGCACAAATGCATTTGCCACACCAAGTATTAACAAACCGCACAAGTAGCGGGGGGCTATTTGTGATGGACTAGAGCCAAAAATAGTGCTCTAGTGAGATCAAGATGCAAGACGAATTTAAACGGGCATCTCTCAGGTCTGTCTGAATCTAATCTCTCAATCACTGTGTAAAACCAGTTCCAGTATAAACATTCAGGAAGCATGAAAATCCCCATCTTCCTCTGGTGATCTGCTGATATAAGTGTCATTGTGCAGTAAGTATTTTGGCCCTGTATACAATATATATTCTTGGTCCTCTGTGACAGGGGTCCCCAACCCATGGTCTGTGGACCAGTAACGGTCCGTGGCATGCCAGCAACTGGTCCGCACAAACAAAGAAAGCCCCATCCATAGGATGCAGGCAGCGCACAAAACCACGCACACTCTGGTCCACAGAAAAACCTCTCTCCACATAACCGGTCCCTGGTGCCCAACAGTTTGGGGACCTCTGCTCTATGATCCTATATTTTTCATAAATGGGTACAAGTTTTTGCATTCTAATCATTATGCAAATATAGGCAATTTTCTGATTGTTGTTGTTGTTGTTAGTTGCAAAGTCATGTCCGGCCCATCGTGACCCCATGGACAATGTTCCTCCAGGCCTTCCTGTCCTCTACCATCTTCTGGAGTCCATTTAAGCTCACGCCTACTGCTTCAATGACTCCATCCAGCCACCTCATTCTCTATCGTCCCCTTCTTCTATTGCCCTCTATCTTTCCCAGCATTAGGCTCTTCTCCAGTGAATCCTTCCTTCTCATTAGGTGGCCAAAATATTTGAGTTTCAACTTCAGGATCTGGCCTTCTAAAGAGCTGTCAGGGTTGATCTCCTCTAGGACTGACCGGTTTGATTGCCTTGCAGTCCAGGGGACTCACAGGAGTCTTCTCCTATTCTTCTATTTTCTGATAGAAACCCGCAAATATGGAACTGGTATTTGAAAACATGCATAGAAACACCATTTGAAGAAGAATGAGCCTATCACAAGGTATTAGGATCACAGTCCTAACCCCCTTGGAAATATTTATCTCCCTTGCCCATATAGTTCAGGGTTAAAACTTCATTCTGCCTAAGCCTGAATTTTTCAGCTAGCTAGATCTCCACAAGTCCAGATAGAACTACAGAAGAAGCCTTAGAAAACTTAGCTCAGGGAGGTCTCTTCTAGATTTTGATATGATCTGTGCATGGCACCAGATTCATCTATCTTCAAAACATTCATCACCACCATCACAGACAGAGGTGTACTTCTGCCTTTTCAATTAATTGAACAATTAATAGTTTGGATAAAATGGTCCTACCTCATCTGTCTTATTCAAGCTTCTGGAAAGACCAGTTCTGACTTTTCTACAACAAGAGAAAGGTCATATTGTAAATCCTCCCTCACTTTTCCCAAACAGTGTATGGAAACTAATCAAGGAGAGAAGCAATCTAGAACTAAGGAAAATTTTCTAAACGATGAGCGTGATCAGCTTGCCTTCAGAAGTTGTGGGTGCTCCATCACTGGAGGCTTTCAAAAAGAGACTAGAGAACCATTTATCTGAAATGGTATAGGGTCTCCTGCTCAAGCAAGGGGCTGGACTTCCCCCTCCCAACTCTATTATTCTATGTTCCAGGTGAATTTTTCTATTATTCTCAATTAAGTGACCCATCATTCGTCAAAATAGAAGCTGATGTCAAAATACTGATGTATGTCCTGGTGTAATCACCAACCTTTGTGGTAGTTATTTTTGCAAATATATGTGAAAATCTTTTGCATTTCCCAGGACTGTTAACGAAGATTCATGTCATGTTTCCAATTTACATAAACATTACTTTTCCTGTTAGGAGAAAATAAAAAAAAAAAAGAAGGGGGCCTGTATCTGTTTTGCTACTTGCACAAGGGAGTTTCACTGCTCTTCTCGTTTTTCCCTTTGTCATGAAGAGGGAGCTAAAATCACCAGGGCTGACAATGGCATTGTCTGAACAGAGGAGCAGATTCAGTCAAATGAGGAGGGCATGAAATGGCTGCCCTCGTCGTTGTGTACATAATGTAGAGCTTCACCTTTCATCAGATTCTTCTTCAGAGGTTTTTGTAGACAATAACAGGAGCAAGAACTGGATGGCAACATCCTTATGCCTATGTTAATGGGAAGGCAAGAATAATTTCTCATCTTGAACAGGGATAGGCAACCTTGGCTCTTTTATGACTCGTGGACTTCAACTCCCAGAATTCCTGAGCTAGCATGGCTCAGCTTGGAAACTCTCCCTTCCCCTCAGCATGGCTGGCTCAGGAATTCTGGGAGTTGAAGTCCACGAGTCATAAAAGAGCCAAGGTTGCCTACCCCTGATCTTGAAGAAGGTTTAATTTTATCTATCTATCTATCTATCTATCTATCTATCTATCTATCTATCTATCTATCTATCTATCTATCTATCTATCTATCTATCTATCTATCTATCTATGGAGTGGAGTGGAGTGGAGTGGAGTGGAATGCAACAGTGACTCTTGAACTGTAGATCCATTGCAAAAATCATATTTTTCCAGTGTAGGTCTAGCTATCTCTAACTATCTTAAATGAATGATATTTATCAATTGCATTTCAATCCTAATGGCACGCAAAGGGGATTTGTCTTTAGAAACAATTCAAAGCTTTGTCAAAAAGAAAACCATTAAAAGCCGGGGGGGGGGGAGGAAAGAGAAAAAAATTGTTAGGCAAAAGACTTGAAATAGAATAATGCAGGAAAAGTTAAACTTCAGAAAAACATCTTCCCTAGAATGATGTACTTAGTAATCTAAAGTCTCTGAAGTATAATGAAAATTGAAAAGAGAAGCTTTATGCCTGTTACCAGCCTGTATTTGATGTCTTTATGTAAGATGAAGAAACCCAGAAGATTAAAAGCTAGTTGATGTTTTCTAGCCAGATATCCAAACAGGTTGCAGATGAATATTTAAAGGGGAAGGGGCATGATGGTTCAGTGGTTAAAGACACTAAGCTTGTCAGCTGGAAAGCCAAGGTTCAAGATCCAAGCGCCACGCGATGGGGTAAGTTCCCGTTACTTGCCCCAGTTCCTGCCCACCTAGTAGTTTGAAAGCATGCAAATGTGAGTAAATTAATAAGTATCACTTTGGTGGGAAGGAAACAGCATTTTGTGTACCTCAGTCTATAGTCATGCTGGCTATAGGACCACAGAAGTATCTTCAGATCACGTTGGCTCCCTCAGCTAAGAAACAGAGAGGAGCACCATTCCCTACATGTCCCTTGACATGACTTTGCCTTTATTTAAATTGGACTCAGAAAAATTACCCAAGATGTAGCCACAACATGATGCTCTCTGGATAAGCCACAGGATCTAGCTCTCCATTCTTCCATCATATCTGTGAACTCTTTTCAGGTGAGCCATTCACCTGTCTAGTCTGAAGAAAGCTCTCAAGATACAGCTTCAGGAACATTGGATTACTCAGAATCTTGGTCTACCCATACTCAGGTTCACATGGAAGTCAATCCAAAGGCAGCTGTGGATGGAAAGACCCAGTGGTGGGATTCAAATACCTGAACAACCAGTTCTCTGTGTGGATGCAGGCCTGGGCCTCTGAGGCCTAGAATGGACTTCCAGACGTGACATCCATGCACTTCCTGTGAGCCGTTCTAGTTCCTGGGATGCCTCCTCCATGCCTCTGAGACCTAGAACGGACTTCCGGAAATGACATCCATGCACTTTCTGTGGGCCATTCTAGGCCTAGAATGGATTTCCAGAAGTAATGTGGGTTCAGCCACTTCTCCAAACTTAAAAACATTTAGCTACCAGTTCTCCCAAACCAGTGTGAACTGGCTGAATCCCATCACTGGAAAGATCTTCACATCCAAACACATGGTTCATCAAGGAGAAAAGAAACACTGAATCTTTCTTTTTCTGGTAGATATTTTTCAGAAGGGAAAAAAAATATATTCAGCCATACATTTTGGGAGCGATGAACACTTCCCACTGTTTATTGCTGTGTGGTGCCTATGTCAACTGATATAAAATAACCTTTATTTTTGTGCAAACCCCACAGCAGTGAAGCTCACTGATGGAGAAGTAAGCGAACAAAGGCGGCATTCCTTAAATCTGTAGCAGAAAAATGCAATAGAAAGTAAAATTATTTTCAAATCAGGTCTAATTATTGGCTAGTAGAACATCCGTATGCTGCCCATATCAAGTGGGTCCTGAAAGTCAGTTGATGGGTCCATCCCCAATGTAGAGACATTTGTCTCTTAAGAAAAAGTTGCTGGTCTACCAAGAACCTTCTAGTGGTTCAATGGGACTCGTGAAATATAGAAAGTTTCCTTACATCAGACATTGAGAGCAACTTAGATGGGACACATTTTGATTCCAACAATGGGGAAATATGTTTTACAAGAGGTAAAAACTTCCACAAGTACCAGTTTCAAAAAAATGCAGTGGTGCTTACATTCCCATTACCTTTTAAAGGGAAATGGACACCTATAAACATGTCCATTATAAAATCAAAATCTCCTGTATATATACTGATGTGAACTCTCTCTGCATACATAATATACATGATCTCTCTCTCTCTCTCTCTCTCTCTCTCTCTCTCTCTCTCTCTCACACACACACACACACACACACACACACACACTTGCAAAGGGTGTCAAGCTCTGAATGTTAAAGGCAAGGCTATGTATGTGTGTTTGTGTGTGTGTGTGTGTCTGTATTTAATGGTTTATAGCCATAATCCTCTTAAATACTTGAGACTTTGCCAGCTTTTAGCTAACAAGCTCTGTTATTAATGGCTGTAGTGCTACAACACTCAAAGGATTATTGTCTAAGTTTGCTGACAATGCATTGCCTACTGACCAGTTTCTAACATGCAATCTGTTATTGTATTTCACACCCCAGATCAATGCTTAAAGCTGCTTGAAGCATCACAAAAAAGCCTTGATGTTTTCTGTCCTACCATCCATTACATATAGATATAAAGATCTATCACATATATCATCATCATTATTATTACTATTTATTATTATTACCAAAAGAATACGGCTATTATTATTAGGCAAGTTATCAGGAGCTCTTAAGGGAGCTTGCAGCTTGATCAAGTCAACTTGAAAGAACCATCAAGCTGCTTTCTCATTCTTTCTTTTTCCCTCTTCTTTTAAAATGTACCTTTGTTTTTTTTTAAAAAAAAAAATGGGACAGAATGTCAAAAAACTGTCTCTCCTTTCATACTTCTTAGCTTAGAGCTTCTGACAAGTTTACAGATTTGCCTTAATTATTTATTCATTTCATTGAAAGTGTGTTCATCTGTTTTAAATTTCTAATAAGTCTAATTTAAATAAAGATAATTCTATTTGAACGTTGATGTCCCATTTAGAAATCCGGAAGGCAGTTGCAGAGGCACACGTGGAAACATAGTTTTTAAATGAATTCATTTCTTATTAAACAGCCTACTGCAGTATTTTACCTAATCTAAATATAACAACATAGAGAAGTCTGCTTATCAAACTACAGTGAATGAAATTTACTTGATGTTGCCACCATTCACATGAATATATATTTTATAGCATGACAAATTGTTTAGAGAATCTGTAATGGAGATGGAGATATTCAGGAACTATTAGCTAGGCAAAGGGGGATGAAGCATCTTGTATGTCTACAAGAGCCAGATAACATTTGGAAGAAATACAGGCAGACTCTGAATGAATGGATTATAAAAAGAAAAAGGAAGTCCAGCACTATCGGATTCTGTTGTTATCATGAATTTCAATAAATGTAGTTTTGGTACTCCTGTTACTTCCCTACTTAATGGAGTGACAGATTATCTCTTCTAGATTTCATGTGAAAACGCATGGTATTGTCTTACTTGGGTGTTCTCTCAGTCTTTCTTTGTGGGTCCCATTATGAAGTAAATGAGACTGTGGCGGGTCTCAGAGGCACCCTGAGATAATCCAAACCTATCCCAACTGGAGGTGAACCTTTTTCTCACCTGTACATTCTCTGCCAAAGGTGTTCCCATTACATGAAGACCTTAAAAACAATTCACAGCGATTTATCCACTATGTGGGCTGCACAATCAGCCCACCTCCCCTCAGGATTACAAGATAAACTTCTGACAGCGCTTCAAACCCTGAAGAGGGAGCAATCCTAGGACTAATAATAATAATAGTAGTAGTAAAGTTGGAAGGGACCTTGGAGGCCATCTAGTCCAACCCCCTGCTCAGGCAGGAAACCCTACACCATTTTGGACAAATGGCTGTCCAGTCTTTTCTTAAAAACTTCCAGTGTTGGAGCATTTACTGCTTCTGGAGGCAGGCTGTTCCACTGATTAATTGTTCTCACTGTCAGGAAGTTTCTCCTTAGAAGCATCTTTTATATCTAATAGTAACCCACTAAAATCTGATATTGGTGACCCAGGCAAGTAGCGTGACCACAGTTGACCATTGTGTCTGACATTCATACTTTGAAAGCTGAAGGATTCATTGAAATTCCTCTGCTGACTCCTTGACGTTTTTCTTAATTAATCCCACTAATCAGAACTCAGAAATATTTTTTCCTCGAGTTTTTGGATCCTGTCTGTTTTCTGTTAGTGTTCACACCTTGAGTCTGAATTTAAGTCTGTGCTTTACAGCCCTCTCTAAGCAGTTTGCAGAATCAGCATATTGGCCCCAACAATATTTTACCGACCTTGGGAGGATGAAAGGGATAGGTAAAGATGTAGTAATATAACTACTTCTCTGAGTAAGGTAACATTTAGTATTATTTTGGAACAGCGGTACTATTTTTCTTTTGTTGCTCAAAATAATATTTCTCTCAACAAATACTTCTGATCCATTTCAACCCATAATAGTACTGTAAATTACTAGTATATTGCTAGTATAACTGATATCAACTTAATGGGCTTCCTACGTGCTTTAATCATGCAAGGCAAACCTAGATAATGAATGGAAATGGAACTGTTTCTCCTGAACTTACTTAATATTCTGAATTGATATATCTCTATAAACCAAACTGTACCTGCAAAAAAAAAAAAAACAGCAATGTTATATAAATATCATGGTGCAACTTACTGTAACATCAAACGAAAAGACTAGCAAGCATAGGGAATATCCTGATAACTCAGGATGTCCAATATCCTAACAATGGTGCATACATTTTCAGCTGAATGCCTGCTGAATTCCAGAACAACACCACTTCTTCCAATCCCAGAAACTGGATCCTTTGCATTGGAGATGATAAGAGGAAAAGAAAGGAAGGCTTTGAAATTTCACAGAGATGATCCTGACAGGTGATCAAATCATCTGCAAAATAAAATTCAGAGCTGGCCCGGATACATATTTGCTGACAGGACTAATGTACCTTTCTCTGTTGACACTCACAATCAAAGGCAGGCATGGTTTTGTGACAGTGACAACAGCCAAAACAGAAAGAGGAGGCCCCCTTTGTGCCTCTAGTACACAGATTCTCTTCCATCAATCCATTTCTTTAACTGGAGGCTGAATGTTTTAGCAAGTTAGATCTTAACTTTGGATGGCATGAGTAGAAAATAATGTCCATGGAATACGGAAACCTCATAAAAGGGGGAAACAAACCTCTTCAAGATAGGATTATAAATGCTGGAAAAGATGCTATTAATGATGTTAACATGATAACATCCCACTAGACCAAGTCCTTGATACCGGGAGCTAAACACATCAACAATGTTTCAAGGCCTTTGTCACTCTGAGGCAGATTTCTGTGGGATATAAACACATCTGTCACTCCAAGATGTATACAGATGTTTTCAATGCAAATACCATGCTCATTTTAAACTCCAGTTTCTCCAAAATGCCTCTGCAAGGATATCAATATTTCATAACGATTGCAATCTCAGTCCTGTTGCTGCTTGAGGAAAAAAATAGCAACTGTGTCCCATCTTCCAGTTCATATCCCTCTTCAATTTAAATTTCAGATTTCTCATTGATTCACACTGAAGTATCATTAGTATTAACTCAACTTCCCCTTTTTATGACCTTGTAATCCCTTAATTAGGGGTAGAGTCAGGGCGACTGGATGGAGCTGAGTGTTTACTGGCTGGATGCCCTTCCTGATGTCATGTGGATATTTTTTTTTCTTTGCACCCTAGTAGAGAAACATCTCAACATCTCAAACTCTCAACCTTCTGAGTGCGAGGCATGTATGGTATCTTCATCACTAACCCACCACACTGCTCATCATTAGTATTAACTAAACTAATCTAATTTGTATACCCAAAAATTACTTCACGTGTCTCTCTCTGGGTGTGTTTCAGTGTGTATGTGTGAGTGGGTGTCTGTGTACAGTAAATGATAGATGGATGGATGGATGGATAGATAGATAGATAGATAGATAGATAGATAGATAGATAGATAGGGATGGATGGATAGATGGATGGAAGGAAGGAAGGAAGGAAGGAAGGAAGGAAGGAAGGAAGGAAGGAAGGAAGGAAGGAAGGAAGGAAGGAAGGAAGGAAGGAAGGTTTGTGCCAGGACAAAATGTCAAACTCCTGTCCTTTTTTTTGGGGGGGGGAATTGACACAATTGGATAATTGTAAACAGTAAGATAAGAATGTATTTATTTGTATGTGTAAGTTCTAAATGTAAGTGAAGTGAACCAAATTTCATAGGAATTAAGGGGCTTCACACTACACTCCTTTAAGGAAAAAACTTCCCATACTTTTACAGGTATTGTTTTGAGTTTACCCATATGAAATTTGCAATGATAATACCCTATATGTAGGAAAGATACCAACTTTTGAACATGCACTCAGACAGGTTTTGTAAAAAGGGCCAGTGTATTGTAAAGATGCTGAAACCCATTTCTGAAACCTGTGCAGCTGTTGCTAGGGGCTCAAATGGAAACCCAAGGGATGAAATTTCTAATTCTTTCAATTAAATGAATGACTTGTTAGTCCAGGTCAGCTGTTTAATGGAGCTCAAAAAGTCGATCTCACAATGGGTTACGGAGATGCTGCCGTCTTGTAAAGCAAATACCTGAATTAAGAATCTCTCCACACTTCTGCACATCAAAATGTCACTGACCAGCAATTGATGTAACATCTTCTTAATCATTGTTAGTAATGGAAATTACCATTGGTATATTGTGATGCAATGGTTGGAGAATCCATAGGCATTATAGGACAACAGTGCCCATCATCCTTATGCCACACGGATGATATTCAAAATCTGGAAGCCCAAAGGCTTACATCTTACATGTTTCCTTTAAAAAAAAAAAGTCATACTTTCACAATAAGCAGAGAGAAAATACAAGAGTAATTAAAAATGTTTATTGGGCTTTTTTGCTGCAATCAAAATAATCTTTTTTTTTAAAAAAAAAAAAGGCAAGTCTTTTAAAATAAATAATATATGTTAATGTTTTACATGCATTTTATTCTATATTAATTAGGGATTTTTCTCCATCAAGCTCCATGAAATAGCAATGTCAACAAAAGTTAATATGATTAAAACTATATCCTTAATAAGATGTGTATCCTAACTTGTATTAATGTTTATTTTAGAATGCTTTCATGTTGCATTGCCATCTGTTTCTTGCTTTTTATGGTATCTAAATTCTACAGTCATAAGACCCAAGGGGATTTTTTTCCTTCTAACAATATAAGTTAGGCTTTGATGCTCATTCAAAGTTAGACTTTTAATGGAAAAATATTCCTAGAATTTTGCAACAACAACAACAACAATAATAATAATAATAATACCTTAAGGACAAATGCATACAAAGTCAAAATTGAGAAGACAGCAACAGACAGTAAGTGCCGCCTATGCAAAGAAGCTGAAGAAACAGTGGACCACCTGGTAAGCTGATGCAAGAAGATCACACAGACTGACTACAAGCAGCGGCATGACAAAGTAGCAACAAAGGTGCATTGGAAGAACTGCAAGAAATATCATTTGCCTGCAACCAAGAACTGGTGGGACCATAAAATAGATAAAGTCATAGAAAATGAAAATGTTAAATTGCTCTGGGACTTTAGAATTCAAGCAGAGAAGTACTTGCCACAAAACATCCTGGACTTAACAATTGTCAATAAGAAAGACAAAAAAATCTGGATAGTGGATGTGGCAGTGCCTGGAGACAGCAGAATAGATGAGAAAGAACTGGAAAAGATAACAAAATACAAAGACCTACAAAAAGAAATAGAACAACTGTGGCAAAGGCAAGCAAGGGTAGTACCAATAGTAATAGGTGCCTTGGGTGCAATCCCAAAACAACTGGAGCACTACTTGAACACCATTGGCATTGACAAATTTGCTATTAGTCAATTGCAAAAGGCGGCCTTACTAGGAACTGCTTCCATCCTGTGACAATATCTGTAATACCATTAAACATCCACATCTGCCTATCCCAGGTCGTGGGTAAGGACTCGATAGGTAGACAAAAATGCCAAATCCAATCTGAACATCTGACTGACTATGCGATGAATAACAACAACAACAACAACAACAATAATAATAATCTGAAGATACATGTGTTTATAAATATCACTCACTGAGGTAGGGAGAAAACAATCAGTATTTTCAAGAAGTAACATTTTATTTATGGAAAATAAATAAAACAAATTGGATTTGCACTGTGCCTTTCAAATCTCCTTTTGCAGAACACTAGAATCACTGAAATGATATTCTCATTTACAAAAGGAATCAGTCAGGTTTTGTTTTCCATTGGTTAAACTTGGAACACTGTTTTAATCTAAGAATTTGCTACAACTCTATCAATATTATACTATAAAGATGAGTAACTGGAGTACAAATTTTGTTTCCCTTTTATGTCTTGGTTGAACAACCCATCATCTTTCTAGATTTAGGTGGGCTAAATCCCTTAAAAATCTGACTACATCCTTTTCTAATAAAGGTCAGGGAAATAAATATTCCAAAATATATTGCCTATAGTTCTGTCTCTAACAGGATAGCTAATGTTGTGGCATCCTCTCAGACATTTAGATAATGCTATAAAATATAGATCTTTCCTTCAGCCATGATTGGGTATGTACTGTAAATAAGGAGAAGGTGTTGAATTGCCTTCAAAATTTATTTCTGCATGTCTTGATGACCTATTTTAGAGAAGCTAGTGGTCTATGGAGAAGGCCAAAAAATTCCTTTCTAAAATAACTTGGGAAAGTGTACTTGAGGTCATCTCTCTTCCATGACTTCCCATTTTTAGTAAATGCTTCTGGAAGTGAATTCTTCCCATGTTCCTTGTCTATGGACGGAGTAAACTGGGAAGATCTTCCTACAGATTGCAAGCATGAATCTCAGCATTGCACATTGAATTCTCCAGTTTCTACGTCTTCACAAGGGACTAAGTTCAACCTCCCTTGAATTCCTTTGACCCTTATTTAACTCCAAACAGGTGCTAACCGTTAGTTGAGAGTTAGTATTCCTATGCCTAAGCATGCATAGAAATGAATTAGACCTTCATGTGTGGAACTAATCTTTTGAGCCTGACCCTGGGACAACACATTTTTCTTCTGTTTTGTAACTTAGTTGTCTATGGGTTGGTGTTGGAGTAAGTAAAGGGTAGACATTTTTTTAATAAAGCCAATAAAGACTAGTGTTAAAATCTCTTTCTCTCAGAAATCCATACTGGTTGACTGTATGCTATACTTTAAAAAAGCATAAATACACTTTGTTCCCCACAATATATATATGAGAAGAGGATGGCATCTCTTTCTTGTTATTGAAGGATAGCCAATATAATTTTTCAACTTCATGACAGCTACATTGCTTTTTAGCACCCCCAAACAACCGCTGTATGGGCAAATTCATTTAGAAATGTTCTTTCATCTAAGCTCTCAAAGCAAAAGCTTTTCCTGTCTTCCCTTTATGACAGGTTGACTAGGAAGGAAAAAAAAAGATACTGCAGCAGAAAATGAACTACACATAAATGTTAGGTGGATGGATGTGCTCTTACAGATGGGCCTTGAGATAAATGTTAACAGCAGTATATAACTTTCCTATCATAAAGTTGACAGTGATTATGGTAAGATTGAGATGTTCACCAACAGGTTTGCAGAGGGACCATTTAAAGAAAAGTTTGCTTTAGAGCAAATATACCCTTGAGAAATCCCACTGGTTGTCGGAATATTTCAAAATTGAGAAATAGTTTTAATCCCCTAAAAACAGCCATGTCGCTCTAATGAGCAACATTTTGGGTAGAGCTATGTCAAGCTTTTGTTTGCATTAGCTCTGCTGACAGAAGGTTTTGAAAGAATCTTGGCAGCCCTGGAAAAATTATACCCAACGTTCAAAGCCTATGTTTTGGATTTCCCTTGACATGATAAGATAATAATGTTGAAGTTTAATATTTCATAAGGTTGCAGTGGCCTAGTGGTTAAGACACAGAGCTTGCTGATTGGAAGGTTGGCAGTTTGGGATCCAAATACTGCAGGATGGGGTGACCTCCCATTACTTGCTCCAGCTCCTGCCAACCTAGCAGTTTGAAAGCAAATGCAAATGCAAGTAGATAAATGAGTAATAGTAATAATAATAAAGTTGGAAGGGACCTTGGAGGTCATCTAGTCCAACAACCTGCTCAGGCAGAAAACCCTATACCATTTCAGACAAATGGCTGTCCAGTCTCTTCTTAAAAACTTCCAGTGTTGGAGCATTCACCGCTTCTGGAGGCAGCTTGTTCCACTGATTAATTGTTCTAACTGTCAGGAAATTTCTCCTTAGTTCTAGGTTGCTTCTCTCCTTGATTCCATCCATTGCTTCTTCTCCTGCCTTCAGGTGCCTTGGAGAATAGCTTGACTCCCTCTTCTTTGTGGCAGCCCCTGAGATACTGGAACACTGCTATCATGTCCCCCCTCGTCCTTCTCTTCATTAAACTAGACATACCGAATTCCAGAAACTATTCCTTATATGTTTTAGCCTCCAGTCCCCTGATCATCTTTGTTGCTCTTCTCTGAACTCTTTTCAGAGTCTCAACATCTTTTTTACATCGTGGTGACCAAAACTAGTTGCAGTATTCCAAGTGTGGCCTTACCGAGGCCTTGTAAAGTGATATTATGCACTTCGGCATAAAATCATGGCAGCTACATGACCATGGAAGCATCTCTGGACAACACTGGGTCCCTCAGCTAAGAAATGGAGATTAGCATGCTGCCTAGAGTCAGACACAATTAGACAGGGGAAAACTTTCCCTTTTTAATATTTAATGGCTTTCCTTTACTGCAGGGATCTTCAAACTTGGCCCTTTTATGACTCATGGACTTCAATTCCCAGAATTCCTTAGCCAGCATGCCTGGCTAAGGAATTCTGGGAGTTGAAGTCCACGAGTCATAAAAGGGCCAAGTTTGAAGATCCCTGCTTTACTGACAGATCTCATAAAAAACCAGTGTGTTTCTTTTTTCAAACATTGGTACTCTTCTCCTTATTGAGGAGAAGAAGAAAAAAATAGAAAACCAAGGTTATAAATTAATGGCAGTCCAACTGATCTAACAAGGCATTTATTTATTCTTCAAATGTATAGGTATATTATAGGGGGTTCCTTGCTCAATAGTAGTAACTGTGAGAGGGACCTCGGAGTCCTAGTGGACAATCCCTTAAATATGAGCCAGCAGTGTGCTGCAGCTGCCAAAAAGGCCAACACAGTGCTAGGCTGCATTAACAGAGGGATAGAATCAAGATCACGTGAAGTGTTAATACCACTTTACAATACCTTGGTAAGGCCACACTTGGAACACTGCATCCAGTTTTGGTCACCACAATGCAAAAAAGATGTTGAAACTCTAGAAAAAGTACAGAGAAGAGCAACAAAGATGATCAGGGGACTGGAGGCTAAAGCATATAAGGAACGGCTGCTGGAATTGGTATGTCTAGTTTAATGAAGAGAAAGATGAGGGGGGACACGATAGAGTATCTCAGGGGCTGTCACAAAGAAGAGGGAGTGAAGCTATTCTCCAAAGTGCCTGAAGGCAGGACAAGAAGCAATGGATGGAAACTAATCAAGGAGAGAAGCAACCTGAACTAAGGAGAAACTTCCTGACAGTTAGAACAATTAACCAGTGGAACAACCTGCCTCCAGAAGCGGTGAATGCTCCAACACTGAAAGTTTTTAAGAAGAGACTGGACAGCTATTTGTCTGAAATGGTATAGGATTTCCTGCCTGATAGGGGGTTAGACCAGATGACCTCCAAGATCCCTTCCAACATTATTATTACTATTATTATTATGGATCATCGCACAGTCAGCCAGATATTCAGACTGGATTTGGCATTTTGTCTATCTATTGAGTCCTTACCCAGGACCTGGGATAGGCAGATGTGGATGTTTGATGGTATTACAGATATCGTCAGGATGGAAGCAGTTCCTATTATTATTATTATTATTATTAATAATAATAATAATAATAATAATAATAATAATAATAATAATAATAATAATAATAATAAAATGTTCAGCCTAGTTCCTTCCATTCAGGGGTGAGAATGGAACATGATAGAAATATTTTCTTTACTTTCATCACTCATTCACATTTATTTACTTAATTTGTATAGTTGCTCATCTCACAACAGAGATGCAGCTAGACTAAAACAAAAAAATTAAGATACAAAATAAATAGACCTGTAGCAAACATACAGCAGGCTTTTAGTATCTCAGGTTGGGTCTGTTGCCAAGAGGCTTTTTGCTAGCTATTAACCATTATTGAAGAGAACATCCCTCAAAGCAAGGGTGCATCAACTGGTAATCTACAAAGAGCAGTACTGAAATATGTTCCATACAGGGCTGCTTTTGGATGTACTTTGGAAACATCAGGAAAATCATTATCAAAATAAGCTAGCTGGATTAATCTCCAGGGCCTGTTAGAGAAGCATATTAAGCAGCTTCATTGCTTGCTTGGTATAAATTACTGCTCCTGTCCTGAAGGAATATCTTTCTTTACATTTAGGCTACTGTAAGAGATCTGCTTTCTGGTAACCCCAACTTTTTAATAATTTTTCAAAGTTGCTTTTTTAAAAAAAATGGCTTTGAGGAGCTTAATTTTTTTAACACGTTTGTTTTAATGCATTTGCGTTGTTTAATGCAAACGCCACGACTTTGGGGAAGCGATATTAAAATCACATTAACAGTGGTAATCACCCCACCCCATTACTAGCTATATCCCAAGCTTGTTCTGATTTGAGGACTGGTCTGCCAACTACTGAAATCCAATATTCTCTCATCTTTCTAATTCAGAGTCTTTTTGTGTAGCTGAGTCTTGTTGCAACAAATGGGTTGCCATGTTTGCAACATACAAGAAAACAGACTTAGATGGAAGCTATAGCAAGGAACAGAATCAGCATGAAAGCGTCTACCCATTTGATCCAGCCTGATAAACGGAAATAACCATCCTGGATTGTCTTTATCTCAGCATTTGGGATTTCCCCAAATCTGCTGTTTGTATCTAATGATGATTGGCCTGTGAAATGTTTGCAGAAATGATACATCAAATCAGCAACAAATATATATCCAAGGAGTCAACAATGAATTTAATGAGCCCTTATAGCAGGTATTCTATATCTTTTATTTAGATAAAATATACAACCGAGAACAATTAACTTTAAGAGGATCAAGTATATGTGGAAAGGATGATTATTGGAGGTGAATGCAGCTAAGGAAGTGTTTTGCAGATGTACTGCATTTAAATTAATAAAATCTCATTAGGTTTTATGTTTGCCAATAATGGCTGGAAAAGTTACCATACATTGTAAGAACAATTACCCAGATCTTCACTGTCTCATTAGGTTTGTCATACTGTTTTCATTATAATACATTAGAACTTGTAAGTGAGCCTTCACTAATGACATATTGTTCCAATTCCTCTTTCAGCAGGCTCTAAGATATTTTAGTATTTGTGTTATAAGCCAGCAGGTGTCTTCACTTTGCATTTTTCTCCCAATCAGTTTTATACACAGACCTCCAGACAGAGAAAAGAATGTAAAAGAGCTTTCCGTAGTCATATAAAATGAGTCTGATTAAAGTAAAACAATATAGACTATTTTTGTGTTTTTGAGGTTAACACAAAGCAGATTGAAAAAAAAAATCTTTCTGCTGCTGTTAGTCCTTGTTGAAAAATATAACAGCATTTAATGTGCATAAATAACCTTCAGAAATAATAAAAAAAGGAATTTAAGGTTTTGCACAAACAAATGAAATTGGTGATTTGAATATCTAAGGAATTAGGCAGTTCAAGGGGAATAATCGTGGGTTTAACTAAAGCTTAATCTTCAAATCTCTAACATTTTACAATGCCTAGAAGGCACTCTTATATTATGCAGGACAGAACACTGCATAGGAAATAAGAATGCGCAGTTTTGGAATTCTCCAGTTAAAAATGGTGTCAGTTCATCCAGGTATTTAAAATGGGATTACTTCAAACGCTCCAGCCTTCTGAGAAATCCAGAGCTTTTTTGAAAAGATAGATTTTGTATAACCAGGCTTCAAAAATCAATCTGAATAATACTTCTGATGCAATGCATCTATGCCAGGGGGTCTTCAGACTTGGCCCTTTTATGACTTGTGGACTTCAGCTCCCAGAATTCCTTATTGATCTATGCAATAAAAACCAATTAGGATTGCTTCCTCTACAAGAGGTGGTGTTTAGGGGAAAAAAAATCTTCTGGAGCAGAAAAAATTCTGAAATTTTGTATGAGATGAGTAGAAGTTCTCACCTGAAATGTAACATCTGTATGGTATTTGATTAATTATTGGATACACCAGCCCCATCCACTAAATTGTTTTCTTTGTGGTGAATAAGAGTGGGAGGGGGATCTACCTCTGTTCTGCTGCTATATACCTATTAAGGTTAAAGCTGGAATTACCAAAGATGTCCCCCTGTCCATGCTAATTACTCAGTTTTGTTTCCAATGGCTCAAGAAAGTTGGATACTTATTGGCATAACAGTGTTTTCCTCAAAATAAGACCTGGTCTTATATTTTTTTACCTCCAAAAGAGGCACTAGGTCTAATTTTCGGGGGATGTCTTACCCGCTTACCTCAAGACCACCAGCCAAACCTGACACCTGTTATGCCACTGCCCAAATTTTCTGTGGCCACTTGGGGCCACTTCTGGTGGGACACCATATGGTGCATCGCACTGGTGCCAGTGCTCACATCAAGACGCCATGTGGCGTGTTGTGCCATAGCACAGATGAGCAATTGTACTAGCATGATGCACCCACATGGCCTCCTGCCACGAGCGGTGGCAACAGTGTGATGCATCAAATGCTTTCCTGCTGTGAATGGTAGCACAAGCACTATGTGCCATGTGGTGTCCTACCATGAGCAGCGGCACTGGCATGACTCACCACATGGGTTCCTGCCACGAGCAGCCACCAGCAACCAGAAGTGGATGGGGCTGCTCTTTCTGGTGCCACCTCTGGAGGCAAAGCAGGTGTTGGGGTGTGGGAGGCCTGGCTGCAGGGATCCTGAGATAGGCAGATATGGAGCACGTGGGGCAGTTCCACCCCCACCCCCTGCCCTAGCTTGATTTTTACACATGCACCTTGCCCCACCTCATACAACCAGATGGAGTGGGATGGGGTCTTAACTAGAGCTTATTTTGTGGGTAGGGCTTATTTTGGGGAAAACACGGTAGATTTAGTGCAAGCTAAACTGGAAACTACCCATCATATCTTTCCAACATTCATGAGTTCATCCATAGGAAGATTTACACTTTTCATGAGTAAAAAACCTGCAATGTGAAGAAAAACAAATAGTTAGTGGTGTTTGTAAATTGGAAAGCCGGCAGCTAAAATGAAAATGAGTTCCATCCTTAGAAAGACACACACCTCCATAGTAGGTAAAACCCAGGAATCAGATTATTCAACCAGCCACCATTAAACCAGAGACGATTTAAGATTAGGAAGAGTTACTAACAGCCATAAAGTAAATAGAAAGTGTCAATACGGTCCAAAGCTGATAGGATTATTTGGCTGGGAGAGAAAAATATGGATAGAATATAAATTCATATTATGAATATTAACAAATTGTCTACCTCCTCAAGACAAAAGTTCTATCTAAGAGGGATTTTTTTTTCCTTTAGCCAATTACAGGATCATGTGTAAATCCAGTCACAGCATTCCTATAACACAAATATAAATATTTCCTTTGCATTTCCCTCTTGCTCCGTTGATAAGGATAACCCTAGAGAGACTCAAATACTTTGGCCACCTAATGAGAAGGAAGGACTCACTGGAGAAGAGCCTAATGCTGGGAAAGATAGAGGGCAATAGAAGAAGGGGTGACAGAGAAGGAGGTGGCTGGATGGAGTCCCTGAAGCAGTCGGTGTGAGCTTCAATGGATTCCAGAAGATAGTAGAGGACAGGAAGGCCTGGAGGAACGTCATCCATAGGGTCGCAATGGGTCGGACACGACTTCGCAACTAACAACAACAAGAGAAATCCCAGTGATTTATCCAGGGTTGTAACATAAATTGCACTAAAAAAAATTAATTTTCAACCTAGTCAGGAAAAGTTCTTCCAGTTTATCCAGTTTATCTATGCCAACAAAGAAGAAGAAGTCAATCTATGTTCCAAAGCACCAGAAGGCAAGATAAGTAACAGTGGATGAAACCTGAGGTATAGCTTGCCTTTAGAAGTTGTGAGTGCTCCATCACTGGAGGCTTTTAAGAAGAGACTGGACAACCACTTGTCTGAAATGGCATGGGGTCTCCTGCTTGGGCTAGAAGACCTCCAAGGTCCCTTCCAGCTTTATTCTATATTGTGTTATTGTATTGTATTGTTTTCCCCAAGACGAGCATTTTGAATCTCCTTCTAGAGTGAGATTATCTGTTAAATGTGGCTGAAGTGCATTTGTGGTTTTTTTTTTTTCTACTTATTATAACTTTCTCAAGTCCCACAAGGCCTCCAGGGCTACTTTTATGTTATTTTCTTGACATATTTTTTTCCCTTTCTCTCTCCACATTAAGATGTGCATAGATTTTAATTAATGCCTTCTATTGTTGACCAAGTTTCAGCAAGATTTTATTAAACAGAAAGAGGGAGAAGGGAAAAAAGCTGCTCACTCAGCGAAATTCCCTTAGTTTTCTGTCCAGAAGGGAAAGTAGTCCATTATTTATTCAGACAATGAATTAGAAAGTTAAAAATAATCTGGTCCCATTCTTTTCAGGTTGCTACAGAACAAAACAATTACCTGCTTAATGCCTGCTGCATTTCCAGATTTGGGTAAATGGATGCATTTTATTTGGAGCAAGATCAAGCATTCCATTCCTATTTTATTTTAAGAATGGGTTCTTTGCCCTGAAGAGAAGAAGTTTGAAAAAGAAATAGTTCCAGAATGTGATTGAACAACCTGGAGGCACCAGATTGGTTTGCAAGTCCCAAATTTCTTCTCCTTTTTTTCCTCTTCTGACATAGTTGTGGTAAATTATGGGCCTGGTTATCTGTCATTTTGAGGAAAGAAACACAAGGAAAATGATGCTGGAAGCCCTAAAATAGGCTTAATATAATTAATGTAATTAATTCTAATCCCATTAACCAAGGAAAGACAGACAAACCTATTTTATAGTTTTCTCAGGTGTTCTATTATTTGTTTCTCTGCTGCTGTTCATTTTTCTAGTGTTGCTTGAAATATCTTATTCTTTTTCTCTGTATGTACAGTAAGTGCCTTCATGTGTTTGTCAGTGAAGGAAGGAAGGAAGGAAGGAAGGAAGGAAGGAAGGAAGGAAGGAAGGAAGGAAGGAAGGAAGGAAGGAAGGAAAGAAGGGAGGGAGGGAGGGAGGGAGGGAGGGAGGGAGGGAGGGAGGGAGGAAGGCATTTTATGAAACACGAATGTTTCTATTTTATTAGTTTCCAATACATATTTTAAACTTATTTCATTTTTTTTTTTTTACAAAAACTATTGGGAACATTCCTGAAGTGCAAGATGTGATATCAGTGTAAACAAACCAGGGACTTCTTTGAATTTTTCCATTCATTAGCATTGCTCATTAAGGTGCAAATGTACAAGCAACTAATTAGTTCATCATATTTGTCCAAATACATGAACCGTCTTCACTTTTATAAAGGCCAGGTTCGTGTTGTATTTTATCTACGCATTTTATCGTGTCTTGTTTAACAGATTTTGCATTTTATGTTTGTTCTCTGCATCCCTGTATGTTTTTAGTCTTTCTGTCTGCTGGTTAATTTCTAGCTATTCTGGAGGTGAACCTTGTATGATTTACTCAGTTTACTTAGCAGTTAATCAACTGAAGGAAAAACACGGAGCAATTTGTTTCCTACAGATTGTACTTCCGAAGTACGTTTGGAATGTTTTCTTAATTTACAGCGTATTTTTCTTTATCTTCTTTCCTGGATGGCAGTCTGGCTTGTTGAAGCCATTCTCTTTGCTCTTATAAATCCTTTCTCAGTTGCATTTTTCCCAGTATAAATGACTCTGGGTACATCTTTTTATGAGTAAAGTCTTGGGTGTTTTTTGTTTTTTTTTTTAGTTCTGTGGAATACCAAATCATTCCAATACGTTAGCTGTTTCCATAACATTTAATCAATGTAAAGGGCTTTTCTCTCATTGTTCAGAGGCTAAAACACCCTGAATTCATTAGCAAATTATAAGAGATCTGATCAGAAGAAATTCAATGGAGGCTGAAGAATGACTGAAGGCAACTTTATAGCTTGCCAGATAGACATACATAATGGAACAGTGGACAATGAACAGGAGCTGATGGCCTGAAAAGTTAATTTAAAGAACTGTATTCAGTCACTATGCATATTTCTGGATCCAGATAAGAAGCCATACATTTCCCTCAACAATATGCTGTTACTAGTTGCAATTAAAATTAAGTAGAACTAACTTGGGTAAAATGCAACCCACCGACTTTAAATAAAAGAGACAAATCGGATCCAGCAATGGCCAGTTCAGAGCATCATCCTGTAGAATGGTGATGTTAGAAAGGATGACAAAGGTTCATCTAGCCCAACCCTCTGCAATGTTCAGAGGAGGTTCTCCAGCTGCTTCTTCAAAACTCCCAGAAATGGAGAACCCAGAACTTCCCTTTTAGAATGAATAACCAGGTAATCAATTTAGGAATAAACTAATTGGAATGAGCAGAATCAACTGTTATGAGCTGCACTGACTCATATATCTGAGGTTGGACAGCTATAGAAATTAATTGATTAGATAGATAGATAGATAGATAGATAGATAGATAGATAGATAGATAGATAGACAGAGGATGGATAGATAGATAGATAGATAGATAGATAGATAGATAGATAGATAGACAGACAGACAGATAGATAGACAGAGGATAGATAGATAGATAGATAGATAGATAGATAGATAGATAGACAGAGGATAGATAGATAGATAGATAGATAGATAGATAGATAGATAGAGGATAGATAGATAGATAGATAGATAGATAGATAGATAGATAGATAGACAGAGGATAGATAGATAGATAGATAGATAGATAGATAGATAGATAGATAGAGGATGGATAGATAGATAGATAGATAGATAGATAGATAGACAGAGGATAGATAGATAGATAGATAGATAGATAGATAGATAGATAGATAGATAGATAGACAGACAGACAGACAGACAGACAGATAGACAGACAGAGGATAGATAGATAGATAGATAGATAGATAGATAGATAGATAGATAGATAGATAGATAGATAGACAGACAGACAGACAGACAATCAAATTATGAGGAAAATGCTGTTCTTTCTTTTTGTGTTGATAAATTAAGAGATAGAGACACTGGTAAAGAGGGCATAGCAGCACCTGCATTTTCTGCATCACATGAGAAAAGCACATCTTCCTTCCCCTGTCCTGACCACTTTCTACAGAGGGATGATCGAGAGCATCCTGTCATATTGCATCCCAGTCTGGTTTAGAAGCATCCCTGCTTCAAACAGGAAGGCGGAGCAGAGAGTGGTGAGGATGGCTGAAAAGATCATTGGCAGTTCCCTCCCTTCCATCCAGGACATAGCACAGAAGCGTTGCTTGAGCAGGGTCCGCAGGATTGTCTGGGACACTACACATCCTCTTTGCGACCTGTTTTCCTTGTTAGCTTCTGGGAGGGGGCTCCATGGTATCTGAAGAAGAACATCCAGATTCAGTCACAGCTTTGTTTCATACAGTATTAACCTTGTGAACTCTTACGCTTCCTCCTTCCCTTATGTATTCAAGATGGACAGTGATTAATATTTATATGTTACTTATATGTAAGGGTGTAGGTCTATACGTATGTTGTATATAGTATGCTTAAATGTGTGTTATGTATGTGTACACTTTGAGAGCAAGGAACTAAATTTCATTTTTAATGTATGCCATTGTGCCCACAGGAAAAAAATGACAATAAAGATTATCTAATCTTTCAAAGAGGAAGAGGATAGAGAAGACAAGTTAATAAGAAGATCTCTTTTATTGCCAATCATCACAATAGTATTTCACACTATAGAATGCTCAATTGCAGGAAAAGGCTGGACAACAGCACTATGTGAAGGTTTTTTTTTTTTTTTAAGAAGATGGAAGTGACCTTAACAAAGAAAAGTAGGGCTGTGACATGAATGCCAAGGGTGCAGGAATAATTATTATTGTTTTCCCCAACTTGAGTAAGAACAACAATAGTTTTAGTGGACTCTTGGGTTTTCAGATGGACTTTATGAAAACTAAAATCCACTTTTTTGGATTTGAAAGTTCAGATAGGTAGGAGTAACATGCCAACCTTGTGGAAATCCAGTTCAAATATTTACACAGGAAATTATATTCTAAAATCAGATTGAAAATGAAAGGCATAAGTGAGTATGATTCTATTTAGGAGAACATCAAGGAGACGTCCTTCAAGGTTATGGGT
This sequence comes from Crotalus tigris, assembly GCF_016545835.1. Classification (NCBI taxonomy): domain Eukaryota; kingdom Metazoa; phylum Chordata; class Lepidosauria; order Squamata; family Viperidae; genus Crotalus; species Crotalus tigris. The sequence goes on along the minus strand of NW_024098398.1, from coordinate 558,420 downwards.
GCTATGATGCCATGCCCACCCAATTTCTACCCATCTCAGCAGTATGGACAACTGGTCAAGAAAAATCAACCATTTCAGGACAAGCTTTCTGGTCTATAGCAGCAATAAAAATATAGGACAAATTTTGGAAGAAATAAGGGTTCAGTGAAAATTGATCTTGTTCCATGTTCCTGGTCAAGTATCCTTTAGGGGAAGGAGGAGAAAATGGGAGTGCAAGAATAGAATGGACATGGCTGGCCAGCCAGCTGATTGACAAGCTAGCCTCCTGAATGGGAATTCTGCACTGCAGAATTTTATAGGTGCCCTATCTGTCCTCCATAACATCAAGACATGGTGACATTCCTTCTATCTGCTCCCCATAATTGGATGGTAATGGGAAGAAAGAGAATGCAGTGAGTTTCACTGGATTTGATGACATTTAATTGGAGAGCTAGACCTGAAATGAAACCCTTCAAGGATATCTGGGGTCTTTCCCATCATTTCCAGTTATGTCCTAAAGCAGTGTTTCCCAAACTTGACAATTTTAAGGCATGAGGACTTCAACTCCCAGAATTCCACAGCCAGCAACGCTGGCTGTGGAATTCTGGGAGTTGAAGTCCACATGCCTTAAAATTGTCAAGTTTGGGAAACACTGTCCTAAAGCACTTATTTCTGATGGCCTATGCCTCTTTCTTCATCATTATCTGAACAAATCAGATGCATGGTACAGAGAAACCAAGCTGTTTGCTTTTGAGTAGTTTGCTCTTTGAGAATACAAATCCTCTTTTCAGGATAAAGCATTCTGTAGTAGGGAATCAAAAAAAAATGGTGAAAATTATAAGACTTTCTATCCAGACAGATCAGATCATTTCCATCCTTGTAAACCTCTACACTGTTTCTGTTGAACCATGAATGTTAAAACAAGCATAAGGAGAAACGGAGGGAGACGTCAGAAAAATCTCCGAGATTGCTTAAGGTGCCTTCGCTTAAGAGCCCAAATGGGCCTCCGTTACAGTCAAGGCCAAGCTTTTGCTGTGGCTGTTCTTTTTTTCTTCTCTTTTCCAAGCCGATGCTTTTGATCCTGCTGCAGTTCTCCCTGTTTCTGTGGCCAACATCAGCTACTATTAAGGACTTTTCATGCGTGTAAAATAATATGATTTCACAATGATTACATATTCAGTCTACAGCTGGCTGAGTTTTTACATCTCCATTTGTCATTGACTATTGTGTCCAATTAAATGATTAGCTTTTAAAAACTGCTACACATTAAGAGAGTGAACTTGTGTTCCATTGCAGTGAGTGATGCAGAAACAAACTCATTACAGCATGTAATTCACCCATATTAAATAACAAACAGATGGCGGCTGTAAATGAGAGCTGTTTTTTCTCTTCAAAAGTGCCAGAGAAAAGGTGTTTTTATTTATCTTTGTTTCCAGCTTCTTTCTGTTTTCTTGACAAGTGGGCAGCTGGCTGCTGAGGTTTTCAATTGGTGCAGAAGAATGAAAAGCCGGTTTCCATTAATTTCCCCATAAAATAACTCTTTGAATCATTCCCGTTATAAATGCCTCTGCAGTAGCAAGCTGCTGCTTGATTAATTCACTTATTATGAAGATTTCATCTTTTATAAGGGGGCCTACAGGTAATTTATCTTGTTTAGTAAGATTAGAAAAATGTAATTATCTTGATACCTTTGGACCCCTCTCATTTTAATTGTGTACCCATAAATTTCCAGCATTAAGATGGAATTTCATTTCTCTATCTTTTTTTTTTCCTGAAGCACAAACGTTCCTTACATGTGGCAGAAAATGGTATTGTAAGAGGTACATTAAAAAAGTTATGAATTTCAGTGTCTCTCAGTTGTACCTGTACATCTTTCTAATGCAGTGTCTCTGAACCTTTTTAATGCCGCGACCCCCAACCAGTCGTAAGTCGAGGACTACTCAACTGGTGCAGCACCGTTTGCAGAACGGGAATTTTGGCGGGCTCAGCAGGGCAGAGACAGCCTGGACAATTCCTATTGGCTTTTGAAAGCCAATAGAATTCGACTCTATTCAAGAGAGTCTATTCTATTGGCTTTCAAAAGCCAATAGAATAAAAGGGAGTAGCACAGCTAAGGAAAAGGGGAAAAAAATGGCAGACAGCCTTGTTTGGTGACCCCCGTGAAATGGTCGTTCGACCCCAAATGGGGTCCCGACCCACAGGTTGAGAACCACTCTTCTAATGGGAACAACAGTGTTGGGGATATTCCATCTATTTCTTTTGCCTTTATCAGAACTGTGTTGAAAGAAAAAAAAATCTCTGCCTCAAGGAAACTGACGGATCTGCTCTGTTTTCAGTACTCAACATGAAATTGGAGGTCATCTTTGGCTGCCCTACTGAGGCGAGCAAATTCCACCAATGTTTATACATCTTACTCCGCAAGTCTCAATTCTGCTTCCTTCTCTCTTGCCATGGAAGGTTGATGATGGATTTCTTCCTTGATTTTAGCTTAGGATCGAGAATATTCTTTCTTTCCCTAGACCATTAAGAAATAGAGGGCTATGAGAACAAATCCTTTTTGCTGTTATGTGGAGAATGGTAGTTATTAAAATAGTCTGGAGCCCTCACAAAACTTGATGCCGATGGCCGAAAATCCCATCACACGATAGTCTCGGTCTTGCTTAGAATCCTCCATCTAAATCAGGGGTCTTCAAACTTGGCCCTTTTATGACTTGTGGACTTCAACTCCCAGAATTCCTCAGCCAGGCATGTGAGTTGAGGAATTCTAGGAGTTGAAGTCCACAAGTCATAAAAGGGTCAAGTCTGAAGACCCCTGATCTAAATCAAGTAGCCAGCATTTTCCATCTAAAGAGAAATTCACTAATGTTGCAGCTAACTTTACTTTAGACATCATAAATAGCTATCACTTTCTACAGTATACCCATTAGAATGCAGTATTGCAAGCTAATTCTGCTGAATGCCAGCAGTTTGATCCTCACTGGCTCAGGGTTGACTCCATTCTCCATCCCAAAAATGCTTTTTCGCGAGGCAACTGGACTTTCTTATTTTCCTTTGAAGATGTTTCACTTCTCATCCAAGAAGCTTCTTCAGCTCTCTTGAATGAGAAGCAAAAGATCTTCAAAGGAAAACAAGAAAGTCCAGTTGCCTCATGAAAAAGCATCTTTGGGACAACCATGACCTGGACGATTGAGAATATCCATAGACATTCAGCCTTCCATCCTTCCGAAGTCAGTAAAATGAAGACCCAGATTGTTGGGGGCAATATGCTGATTTTGTAAACCACTTAGAGAGGGTTGTAAAGCACTGTGAAGTGGTATATAAGTCTAAGTGGTTTTGCTATTGCTATACCTGGAGATGTCAAGGATCACAGCTAAAGCATATGCACTCTGCTTCTCTTCCAGACATGAGGTATTCTATTTGTAAACCAACTGGGCTTCACCCATTCTGTCTTTTCTCATAATGCATCTGAGAAACACTAAACTACTAAGTGGCACATATACAGATTTTCCTATCTAGGACTGCAAACCTAAATTGACTTTCCATGAGAAAGCTTGTAGGAAAGCAGTACTGGAATTACTCCTGGAATTCCCAAATGGCAGAGAGATGTGTGTGGGATACTTCATTTCACTCCAAAGTCCCAAACCAAGAACCAAGTTATTTTATGTAGAAATCTAGAAGTTCCTGGACTCAGCAGGAAACATCTTACTTTGTGAAAGAATCACCCTAAAATGTTCTTTGCTGTTTTCTCTTCAGGAATTCCCATGAGCCCATGTTCTGTTTAAAGAAAGCAAGTTAGCTACACTGGCTTCCAGGCCATCATTTTGTGGACATTGGTTTGAAATAATCTGTCAGAAAAAAATTGATGATTTTAATCTGCATAGGAATTCAACAATGCAACGCTTCAACGTTTCTTTCCTTCTGAAAATTAGATTACTTAAAAGCAAGCTTCAAGTTCATGTTCTGTGTTCTCAAACTAACATTTGACAAGTGGAAATTGGCATACATGATTAGAAAGTATTATTGCATTAGAGCTATTGTTGATTTTCAAAGCCATCACATTCTATTTTGTGTAGAGGTTCAAGAAATTAGAGAAACTTATTTTGATTTTTAGCGAAATGAGCTTATTGTATTCTGAAACACAAAATGATGCACCTTATAAACACCTCCTTCTTCTCCTCTGCATGACATTACTTTAGTCCCTGGGAGACACGTGAAGGACACATAGGCAAAGATGCAAATGTCCAACTATGTTGGAAAAATTGTATCCTCTTTTTCTTACAAAAATATGCAGGGATCTGCGCTTTAAACAATATTCAAGTTTTGTCTCCTCCAAGTTTTAATATCTCAAAATACTGAATTACGTTCTTCCTGGCAGACAAAGAACGAGGCTGTAGCTTTCCTTCAAAATGCTTTTGTGCCCTTTAGAAGCATTCATTCAGCACAACATATTTAGAATACCAAGACAGCTTCTTATCCTTTGCAACAGTTCAAATGCGTTGCTGTTTTCCTTATTATTAATATTAAAGTTATACACTGTACATTCTGCTAGTTGAAGTTCTGAGCGGTGAGAAAATTCATAAGCACACACACAAAAAAATAAAAGCTGTAAATCGAGGAGAGCACAGGAGAAAGAAATGAGCACAGATGGCTGGAATATTTCAAGTCAGGTGAGAATAACAATTGTGACAAAGCATGATCCAGGAGACCTTTGTCAGCAATCGCCCATCTGAATTCTGAAAAGGTGACTAGCTCATTAGGCAGATTGAAGAACAGCCCTCAGTGACCTTGTAACAAAACCAGGACTGCAGATCTGCTTCGCCTGCACATAAACCAGTCTTGGTAGCGCTAAGGTTTTATGTGTGCCAGGTGTTCTTGGAAATTCAGCCAGGAATATGTAATTTTTATTCCCAGGGAGGACCGTGCTGCAGAAGAGGAGCAAGATCTTTGTCGACCAGCATTCTCTCCTCTCTTCCCACTTTTTTCACAAATTCTGAAGGGGTGGGTTCTGTGTCAGGGCTCAGTTTTGCCAATTATCAGGACTCCCTGAAAGTTTCATTGGACATTCGAGCATGTATGTCAAGGGCTTATGGTAGAGTGAACATTGCAAAGTCTCTTTGGAAAGGAGCATCACGGCTGTGGCCATTAGCATCTCCAACCCCCATGGATGTCCTTTTCACCTAAGCTATGACTCTGTGTCTGATGTTGGCAGAGATAAGGAAGTTGTAGCATTTATGTCATACATGTGTTTGCATTGTCCCTGGGTGGTTTTGTTTGTTTGGTTTTTTTTGTTTTTTTTTTTTTTTTTGAGCAAACAACCCGGAGGAGTCAAAAGAGTTAAAATCCACATGGTTGTCAGAATTTGCCAGATCACATTTCCCCTAGTACCTTGCAACTGGAGAGGAAAAAAAAAAACACCTTTGAAAATCTCCTTTGCAAACCTCCAGAGCAAGTTGATATTGAATCACGTTGGAGGAATAAAGACAAGATGGTCTGATTTTTTCTATCCTCAGGGGTGAGAAAATAAAATGGCTATATTATATATATAATCTTTCAAAATATAAATGATGACCTGTAACATTCCCTTTTCATCTCTATGAGATGGTGTTCTGTTTTGCTGTTTTCCTGGAGTGATTTTAATACAACACACACACACACACACACACACACACACACACACACACACACGTGTGTAGGAGATGACTGGGCTGAACCTGACAGAGGGGTCAAACTCATCATAAGTCACAAGTCCCTGAGCACCCACAAGTGATCTATGACCAGCCCACCTTGAATGCTTTTCTTATCTCCCACTCATTTCCTTTGACAGTTAGTTGGTCAGATTCTTGTAGAGAGCTTAAGCTTGCAATAAAGCTTTATACTAATTTGAACTGCCTGAATCTCCTGATTTCTCTGGTGCTTGACAACATGGTTTTAAGAGAGTTGGCATTATATACCCCACAGAGGGCTCACCCTTTTATTCCAACTCTTTTTTTTTTTACCTGAAAGCAGCTGACCTTCAATTTAATACTATAAGGACTGAGAATCAGCTATGCCCATATCATAACTGGAAAAATATTACTGATTGTGTGTGTGTGTGTGTGTGTGTGTGTGTGTGTGTGTGTGTGCGCGCGTGCGCATGTGTGTGCATCTGCTTTTGTATCCTTTCTGCATGGAGAAAGATTCAAAAAGAGAATAAGAAGATTAAAAAAAGAGAACATGAAAAGGGATTAAAAATAGAGTTCCAATAAATAAGTAGGAAATTTGCACGTGTCACAGCAGTTAAAGTGTTCTGAAATTTCTTCAACCGATTCTTAGTAACTAAGTCCATTACAAAGCTTCAGGAAATAGAAATCGGTAATTATCTCTAAACAGAATGTTTGCAATTATCAACAGTCCTCATAATACAAACCATAAAGATTTAGCAAATGTTAGCAAACTAAAATATTGAAAAATCTATTTGCATGGAACAATATAATATAAGATGCCCAAGAATGAAGTAAGATATTCTCCAACAGTGAAGAAGAATAAATAAGCAATAGTTTTGAGCCCTTGGAAAAGCTGAAACAGATGAATAAAATGATCCAAACAAATCATGTGTCATTAGCCAAGTGAAGTAACTGCAAGATAGTCCCCATTTCTATTTTTTTTTTTTTTTTCAAATTTCTCCATCTCTCTGGTGGAGAAAACTGACACCTTCACCAATCAAAGGATATTAAAGAGGAAGCTTAATATCTTTGATGTGGTTTCCCCCTCCTGCAGTTGTCTGCTGAAACCTGATAGCTATATTGCTAATATTGTAACAAGGTAGACTTCATTTCACAGTACATGTTGAAAATGTTCTTATCAGCTCTTATGTAACAATCAAGTACTCACTGCAGCAACCCTCCAAATCATTCAGAATGCCAGCTCTTTTATTCTACTTTTTCTTCATGTTTCTATTCATTGCAGAGAAAGAAAAAAAAGGAGGGATCAAATCATTGCAAACTGCCAGATCTCTCACTCTCTCTCTCCCACTCCCCCCCCTCTCCATCTTCATCTCCTATCTATCTATCTATCTATCTATCTATCTATCTATCTATCTATCTATCTGTCTCTCTCTTTCTTCATCTCTCTCTCTCTCTCATCTATCTATTGTCTATCGTCTCTCTCTTTCTTCATCTCTCTCTCTCTCTCTCTCTCTCTCTCTCTCTCATCTATATCATCTCTCTTTTTCCATCTCTATCTATATCTATCTATCTATCTATCTATCTATCTATCTATCTATCTATATCTATCTACTCATTATAACAACCCTACAAATCATTCAGAATCTCAAGTCTTTTATTCTATATTTTCTTCACATTTGTATTCATTACAGGAAAAGATTATATACATATATACATATATCTTGAGTGTTTTTTGATGCACCCTGTCGGCTGAAATATAGGAGGAAGAAATATACATACATACATACATACATACATACATACATACATACATACAGAGAGAGAGAGGGAGAAAGAGAAAGAGAGAGACTTATATGTACAGTAACTCAAGCAACACTAATTATATTTTCTTGCCCTCATAATATAGCCTTTTTGTGGACTAATCTGGTGTTTTACATGTTCAATAAACTGTAGGTACAATACAAGTGAGCTTTATTAAAATCGAATTATATCTATGCCAAATAAGGATACTCCTAAGCAGAATTCTGTAAGGCAATGAGGTGGATTTTGGTTTTCTTTTCTTTTTGGAAATGGCCCTTGACGAGCTCAGAAAAGTTGTGACAACCTTTATTCTAATCAATAATGACAAGTAGTTGGGGATGAAAGGCAAAGCAAGTATCCAATCAGCATAAATTAAAAGAGGTGGATTTTATTATTTTACACTTTGTGTATTTTTATTAATACTGGTATTCAAACTATTCATTCTTCAAATTCATGAAGAAAGATCTTAATTCAGGACAAATTCTTAAGCTTTAAATACAGATTGTGTAGGCTGCTTTGTCAACTCATGTACACAATGAAGTCTGGATGTATTATGATCGTACACAAGCAAAGGACATGCAATTAGAAAACAACTCACATATTTTCACACATGCTCAACTAATTTGAAATTATTTTACCTACCTGAGTCCTTGTATTACTATGGAAGGACAAATCGATTAGCATTGGATCCCTATAAGTTTTTCCTGTATTTAATTATAAGTTCAATATATCCATTTTGTCTGATTTTTGTATTAATAAAAGAACTTGAAAATTCACATTACTGTTTGCATGTCAGTTTTTTTCCAACATGCATACTTTGGGAGTGATATCTAAATGCATATACATTTTTTGCATTTTCTTTTCTTTATTATACAGATTTTTTAATTCAAATTCTTGGTCAACAATTGCAAATGCATACTCCCAAAGAAATCTGATCCACATATTAATCTATGAAATGCAACTTTAGGTGAATTTTAAAGCGGAGTCTAATTAAGATTCTCTTACTTATTTGTCACAATCCACCTTGGGGAAAATATGATTTTTCAATATTTTCATTAACAGGCATTGATCAGAATGACATAACCAGTCCCGTTTTTCAATTTCAGTGGGTAAGAAAATGAAAAAAAAAAAAGAAATATGTTGCTGAGTAATGTCTATGATATAGTCTGCCATAGTTACATCTTTAGAATAAAACACTAGACAGCCCATTTGTTAAATACCACAACACAGTACGAAGTTTGGCACCTTGATTTTTTGGGATGATTTATCAAGCAAGACACAATAACAGCATTGGAAGGGACCTTGGAGGTCATCTAGCCCAAACCCCTGCTCAGGCAGGAAACCCCATACTATTTCAGACAAGCAGTTGTCCAATTTCTTCTTTAAAAACTCCAGTGTTGGAGCCCCCACAACTTCTGAAGGCAACCTGTTACATTGGTTACTTGTTCTTACTGCCAGGAAATTTCTCCTTAGTTCTAGCTTGGATCTCTCCTTGATTAGTTTTCATCCATTGCTTCTTGTCCTGCCTTCAGGTGCTTTGGAGAATAGGTTTACACTTCCACCCTCTTCTTTGAGATAGCTCCTTAGATATTGGAACATTGCTATCATGTCACCCATAGTCTTTTCATTAAACTAAAAAATACCCAACCCCCATCAGCTATTCTTTGTATGCTTTAGCCTCCAGTCCCCTAATTATGCTTGTTGCTCTTCTCTGTACACTTTCTGAAGACTTAAAGCAATCTAAATCTGCATAAAGCTAAAATGTAGACTTCTGAGATTATTTAGGAGGGACTACATAGCTTTCTTAGCTGCCAGCTTCTATTTTTGGACCATAATCAAAAACTATCTACGAACAATTGCTGGAGAGAATGTTAGCAAAATTGCTATAACCTGTCCTCTTTATATTTGTAGGTGACATAGAAGATTCAGCTGAGATAGAATGGCAAGCCAACCTATTGGCAGTAAACAGTTAAACAGTGAGCAAGAAGTTTTAGAGGAACTACAGCAAGCTTCTGGACCCAACTGAAGACAGGAAGATCTATAAATGCCTTACCAACTAGGATTTCAGAGTCAACCTTTTTCCAGTATTCATAGAAAAGTCACATGTCCTACTTTGCAAGCTATCATTTTCCCATGCAGAGCTTTCAAAAGACAACAACTAGATATTGGATTGAAAAATAAAGGAATATGACCAAAGACCTTAATGTTGTTCCTTATAGGGACAGCAGACAGAATAAAGGCAATCAGTGTTCCTTGCTATGATAAGAGGCAGTGCTTATCTGTTTTATTCTAGTAGTTATTTGTAGATAACTAGGATCTCGAAAATAAATTAGCCCCCTTTCTATTTTACATACTTGTTTCTTATTTTCTCTTATTTGATTTCATACTTTCTCTTTTGGTCAACGGGTAAGACTTCTTATGAGGTCTAATCTTCTGATCAAAGGTTTTGACCTCTAATCAAAGATCTGCATCTGGATCTTGTCATATTAGTTTTTCTCACTTAAAAAACAGCATACAGTATATATTTATTGCCAATGATGTAAGCAACTCCCCACTTCAAACTCACCCTATAGTATAAATGGATGTAACAAACTGGGAATTTCTCCTATTCAAGTTTTCCTATGGCGAAAGAAAAAGAAAAGAAAAGAAAAGGTCACTGAGCAGTTGAGCAACCTTATAAAACAAGCTAAGAAAAATACAAATGAAGATCAGAAACAAATTTGCAAGAAATAACAATTGTGTATCAGTCCCAGATCAAAGCTATTCATGTGTTACAGAAAAATAAAACAGCAAACATGTCACTTAAAGAATGTTGAGTTAAAGAATATTTAAATTCTGCTTTAACTAGGCTTGCCTTCATCGCTGGAGTTTTTTAAGAAAAACTATTTGCCTGAAATGATATAGCAGGGGTCTTCAAACTTGGCCCTTTTATGACTTGTGGACTTCAACTCCCAGAATTCCTCAGCCAAGCATGCTGTCTGCGGATTTCTGGGAATTGAAGTCCACAAGTCATAAAAGGGCCAAGTTTGAAGACCCCCTGTGATATAGGGTCTGCTTGAGCAGAGGCTTGGACCATCACAGTCCTTCCAACTCTCATTCCGTTGCGATCGGAACAAAGCGTTTTCTGTATTTCTTTGCTGATATTGGTGGTGCTGCAGATTTACACAATCCAGATCTGATATTATTTGGCCAGTTTTGAGTTAGAGAGATTGAACCTGCCTTTAGTTTGAGAAACTGGAACCAGATATAACAATAGAAGCTAATTCTGTAGGGGCTTTGTTTCCAAGAAACAAACCAGGAAGGAAAATCCCACACAATGTTATAATTTGGAAATATTTATTTCTCAGAAACCATTCCACAAGCTAAAAATAGATAGGAAATGGCTTGGAACAGTACTACCTCTGTTTTAAAATTAGTTTGGTTTTTGTTGCTGTTGTTGTTGAACATTACATACATGGTGTCCAGAATAGTGTAATGAAATTATGGTTATCTAAAGAACATAATATTCTTGTTGTCCAAAATAGTTTAATAACAAAGCTCTTTCCTTTTTGTGCCCAGCATAGAAATAAAATTTACAAAAATGATGTGGGAAACAATGTAATTTGGACCAAGTTTATATTTGGAAAGTTGTACATTATCTAGGCAGGTATCTCCCATTCCAGCTACATTTTTCATGCTTTCCCATCAATTTATTTTTGTTTTCCCATCAGTTCTGTAATTACAAACTTTTGAAAATATTGTGAAGTCTATTACATGGTGAATTCAGTACTCAGATAAATCCCTTACAAATGAGAAATGTAGAAATGTGACCTCGTGTCATTGTAATTTCAGAGCTAACAAAAGCTAAACCCTTACCAACACTTAATTGAAACAAATACTAATACAATTATGCAAAATAAAGTCCTGATTCGTGGAGCCAATTTATTACATGTTTCTTCTGTAAGAGCTTAAGGCACAAATCAGTTATTCCCATAAGCCTACAAAGTAAGTTAGGGGGGAAAAAAGTCTACAAAGTAAGGTAGATGATTCAAAGCCAGCTTTCATAGGCTGTGAGTTTAAAACCTTAACCATCATACCATACTGATACTTGTGTGGGAAGTCAGCCCCCCCCCAAGAAAGAAATATTCTTGGAAATATTTAAAAGGCAGAAATCAACCCCCCCCCAAGTCTCTCTGCCCCAAGCAGAAACCAAGCCTGCAGAATTATAGATGTGTTAATTTTGTCAGAAAGACTGGAGTCAGTAAACTGGGATTAGGAAGAAAGATCCCTAGAATCAACACCAAAAATCTAAGAATCATCAGCCCCAGCCTCAGGGAAGCAGGATATGACCCTTGGGACATAATAAGATTAACCCACCACCATCAGAATACCAGAAAGGCACTCTCAGACTCAGGTCAGAATACATGACACAGGAAATACAAAGCCTCAAACAGGAACAGGAAACAACCTCAAGAGCCCCAGAGGGTATAAAAACCCACTCCCTACATGTGCTCTCTTTCTTTTTTCCAGAGCCATCTTTCTGTCTGGCTCTCCTCTTCAATAAACTGCAATCTTCTTTATAAAGCAGTTGCCATTATTCCTGGCTTGGACTGAACCATGATGAAGACTTTTCCTTCGACACTTGTAATAAGCATACAAGGGCAATGAAATATTTTAGATCCATAGGTACCTCTGTGGAACTCCTTAAAATAGCTACATTTTTTTCCAGGATCTACTGTTGCACTCGGAACCTGAGAACAGGACAGCTGCTTTAAGGGATTTTGCATACTGTAAGTACTGGATTCTTGACTTTGGCACCAATCCTTTTCTGCCACCCCGTATTCTATTTTCAGAAAAGTGAAGAAAATCTGTAAGGCATCTAACTCAACACATGACTGATGATTATGCATCAAGTTGGTGTCAACTCTTAGAGACTAAATAGGTAGATTTTTCTCATTTTTCAGATCTTCTAATGGTACATCCATCGCCACCTAATGGTGTCAATCCACCTTACTGCTGGTCTTCCTCTTCTTCTCTTTCCTATCACTTTTCTCAGGCTTAGAGCCTTCTCCAGAGATTTAAATCTTTCCATAATGTGTTGGGACATAATAGGATTAAGCCACCACCATCAGAATACCAGGCAGGCACACTCAGACTCAGGTCAAAGTTCATGCCACAGAAACAACTCCAAACAAAAGCCCAAGAAGGTATAAAAACCCACCACTCCCCACTACAAGTGGTCAGCTTTCGCAGAGCTATCTTTCTGTCTTGCTCTGCTCTTTAATAAACTGCAGCCTTCTTTCTAAAGCAGTCTCCATTTTGTTTATTCCCAGCTTGGACTGGACCCCGATGAAGATTTTTCTTTCTACAGTGTCTGAAATAGAATAATTTGAGCCTGGTCATTTGTGCCTGTAGTGAAAACTCTGGATTGAACCCCACATGTAGCCCAATTTTCAAAAAGGTGGAGAGATGCCTCCTCCAACTCATCCCACCATCTAATTAAGGATGAATGGCAGCTCTTTGCATAGTATGGTCTGCATGGAGCTTCGCCATTCTCCATCTGTAAGTATGTACAGTATAAACCCAGGAAGTAGATACACACTTTGAGCTATGATGTACAAGCCACACTCTTTTCCTTTTGTTGCAGGTTTTCTGCTAACCATTTCTCAGGGTTATCTTTTTTCAGTCTGAATGTCAGCGGCCAATGCCTAAGGAATCTGAGGTTTTTTTTCAGCAGTAAAATAGCAGAGCTTCAGGAAATTCCTTTATTACTTAGTACTGTATGTTCTAATCAAGCATAAAGCAGGAAAGTGCCTACTATCAAAGGACCCATAAAAAGAGTTTATGATGTTTCAGAATCAGACAACATAAAAAGGGACATATTCAAATTAGAACCGCTATTATGCAGTGCGATTGTATAAGGAATCTCTATAACAGATTTAATGTGATTAAAGAGGCAAAGTAATGGCAATATAGACAAATACTAATTAGAACATTGAAACTATTACACTTCATGTAGGAGGCGAGTTAAAGCATTCAAAGAATATTTGGCATTATGGAATTTTTTAAAACTCTCTTTTGTATTGGCTTTTAGGTTTCTCCAGCCAGAGGCTATGTATATGAATTTATGGCATATGTCAGATATACTCAACCACTGATCGTTTTTATCTCATTGCACCCAATGTGGGGGGGATACATTTTTTGCTATACAAATAAAAGAGATTCCAGTTGGAGATTTATCTAAAAATTTTCATTGTAATTCAACCTGTGTATTTGTGTGTGTGCGTGCTATATCTTCCTGTAAAAAAGATGCTGAGACTCTAGAAAGAGTACAGAGAAGAGCAACAAAGATGATCAGGGGACCGGAGGCTAAAACATACAAAGAACATTTGCTGGAATTGGGTATGTCTAGTTTAACAAAGAGAAGGACAAGGGGGGAACATGATAGCAGTGTTCCAATATCTCAGGGGCTGCCCCAAAGAAAAGGGAGTCAAGCTATTCTCCAAAGCTCCTGAAGGCAGGACAAGAAGCAATGGATGGAAACTAATCAAGGAGAGAAGCAACCTAGAACTAAGGAGAAACTTCCTGACAGGTAGAACAATTAACCAATGGAACAACCTGCCTCCAGAAGCGGTGAATGCTCCAACACTGGAAGTTTTTAAGAAGAGACTGGACAGCCATTTGTCCGAAATGGTGTAGGGTTTCCTGTCTGAGCAGGGGGTTAGACTCAATGACCTCCAAGATCCCTTCCAACTTTATTATTATTATTGTTGTTGTTGTTGTTATTATTATTATTATTACACACACATACAAGCATCCATGTGCATACATACTAAAATCCTACATAGTAGCTGTATATCTGTGGAGATTGTCAGTTATCCAGGATCATAATTGTCTCAAAGGTGCATTTCACTTCTCCTCCAAGCAACTTCATGATTGAAGAAGCTCCTTGGATGAGAAGAGAAACTTCTTCCTCAAGGAAAAAAAACAGTCCAGTTGCCTTTTGAAAATGCACCTTTGAGACAACTGTGCGGTAGTTCCACATATGAACTCAACTATACCTTCATATATTGCATATATAGAGATACCTCCCAACCCTGTAGATCAGGGGTAGGCAACCTTGGCTCTTTTATGATTGACTTCAACTCCCAGAATTCCTGAGCCAGGATGGCTCAGCTTGGAAACCTCTCCCTTTCCCCTCAGCTTGGCTGGCTCAGGAATTCTGGGAGTTGAAGTCCACGAGTCATAAAAGAGCTGAGGTTGTCTGCCCCTGCTGTAAATCTATATATCATTCTCTTTTTCCCCACCCCCACCCCCCAAAAAATCAACAAAATTTCCTCAGTTGGAGTTCAGTATTAATACTGCTTCTTAGAATTAGAATAATGTGTTTTGTATTCTCTTTATGCCTATGAGTACATCCGTCAACTACATTTGAATGGATGAATGGACAAAAAAAAAAAAATCTGCCTATTACTGTCCCAACCATAGTTATGGGGAAGAGGGATATCTCAAATTCAGAGACAATCATGATTCTGCAAGTCCTTCTGTTCATGTCAAACCAATCCAAAGCAAATAACTCAAATTCAAAGCTAGTTTGAATTTGAAGGACAAATTCAAATAAATATTTTTTTGTATCTCCTGTCTCCAGTTCTCCAGCCTGTTGGTTATTTTCTTTATTGATTAAGATCACTTGTGCTTCCAAATAAACATGTTATCTAGGCAATTTGGTTCTGTTTGCAGGATAAGATGCTACTTTCCCCCCCTAAGCTAAACTGAAGGTGGGGAGTGTAGCTAGCAAGGGGATTAGTGGATAAGACTGGGAAGACTGGGGTTAGTCAGGCTAATGGGAGTCAGTTCAAATTGATTTTTGCCTAATTTAGATAATCCAGCTTCAGAAGAAATTATTACACTTGTCTCATTCAAAACCAGGCTGAAACTGGTCACAAATTATTTAGCAAGAGGAAGTCTACTGAACAAAGACCAGTAATCAAACCAATGAGTTTGACTTTTCACCTGCCTCTATTTATCCATAAGCTTAAAATTTAGGTGATCAAGGAATAAGAAAAGAGGTATACAAAAGGGATAAAATTATTTCCATTTTTCCTAAACTTCTAAGCAACTTCTTAAACTTCTAAGCAACTTTCAAATATGTTTTTGTGAGAGTATGTATTTTTTTAACACTAAGGTAGCTGGCATCATCTGATATGAAAAGACTGATACACCTCCCCAAACATCATTTATGTTCTAAATACCAGGAATTAATTATTTTAACTAGACATTTGAAGTAACATTTCCAATCAGGTATACCTATGCGTTTGTTAGTGGGCACAATCACACATTGATAGTGATAGACAAGAGAACTGGGAAGGTCTAAACTAGTAAGAATTTAATTTTAGGGGGGGGTGGGAAAATCATCACAAATTGTTACTGATTCCTCCAAAAATGATGAAGAAAGAAGCATCATGTTTAATTCTCTTTTGCGAAAGGGAATCACATTAACATTCTTTGGAATAATTAGTCCTAAATAGTTAAATCTTCTAGGACTAATATGATGTCCATGGATTCTTGAACTCATTTTATAAGTCTTTATCAGTGCTGACTAACAAAGCAGATAATTCATCCAAATTATCTTTTAATTCTACAACTGTATGACATTTATTCAAACTGTAAGTGAATTACATCTCTATTAGAATTCTGGGGAAAATATATATAACAGAGAAACAGATTTATTATGTGATGTGCTGTTTTATATGAAGTCACTGAATAATTCCTATTTATTCTAATCCTATTTTATATATATATATATATATATATATATATATATATATATATATATATATACACATATACATATACATATATATATATATATATATATATATATATATATATATATATATATATATATGAGGTTAAACAAAGTAGGACAAAGTGAGCATCCTTGTTTACTGTTTTTTTTTTTCCATTTATTTGGAAAACCCTCAGTGGATGACAAAAGGTTTCCAAGTGAGAAAGGCATTTGGACTGTAGTCTGAACAGCACTTAATGCAAACACCTCGGGAATCAGGCACAGAAGTGAGTGATTAGACCTGTGTGTCACCAAAGGTTTAAAATACTCCTGTGTAATTTAACGCAAGCAGATGGATATATTGAATTGCAATCTGCTCTAGCAGTTTTTAAGCTTTAAAGGAGAATGGGAAAATTCATAGAGGAGAAGTCTATATGGGCTATGCGTCTTGAAGTCTCGGTGTTATTCTGAGTTGGGAGTAACATATCACAGAAAGGTAATATGGAGAGAGGAACATGGCTGTTCTTCATCTCTGCATGACTAAATCTTTGGATTCTTAAGGCCTTGTTGGGCAGGTGGTGGCAGAATCCTGCACAGCTGAAATGGTTACTTTACTAAGCTAACCACAATGGCATCTCTGCCTACGTCAGCATACAACTGTCGAAGACCTAAAATAACTGTATGCCCAGGGATGAAATCCTAGGAGATTTTTCCTCCCAGTAGTTAGACTTGATTGACATTTTACAATCTATCGACAGTTCTCTCAATACTTTCTTCTGGAATCCTCCAAAGAATCATTCAGTTAGGTATTAAGAGAAATCAAAGTCTTGATTAAGATGGACCTTGGCTGGATTCAGCATGGAGTTCCTCATGTTCTTAAACTTTCCCCCAGAAAAAAAACAAAAAAAACTTTCTGCAGATAGATTTCGCATGAATTATGACAGATTAAGTAGTCATATGTCAAGCCATATAAAACACAGATAAAATCTGTTATACTCTGTTGTTGACAGATATGATTTCTCCATATTGCAGCCAAAATATGGACATCCCGATCTCTCCATGTTTAATGGACAATTTTGGTAAATTTATGCCATTTGTTGCAAGGCTGGTCAAGAGCTTCTTCTTGTATCTTGATTTAATTCAATTTTTTCCCCTCCTACTGTCAAAGGAATCAAGAAGAATATTATTGAATTAAAACACTATTGCCCCATCTACCAAAGGGGAACTTGGAATGTAGCCCACAACAGTTATGCCAAGCTCCACTGAGCCTTTGAACTGAGGAAGTTGCAGACTCCTACTTTATGTCTTTGGGTTTTACTCCTTCCTTATCCCAAAGGTGCTTTTTCAAGAAGCAACTGGACTTTCTTGGTGTTTTTTTTTTTTTTTTTTTGAAGATGTTCCACTTCTCATCCTTTTTTTTCTTCAAAGAAAAACAAGAATGTCCAGTTGCCTCTGGACTTCCTCTTCTTCCTCTGCAACTGTTAAGAGGGAAAAAAAATGTACAATTGATTTCTCTTTCTCTTTTTTTCCCTTCTCTTTCCTTTTCACTCTTTTTTAAATATTAACATTCTGAATAGTTCAACATTTTTTTCTTTCTCTTTCTTTCTTTCTTTCTTTCTTTTTCTCTCTCTCTTTCTCTTTCTCCTTTCTCTTTCTCTCCTTTCTTTCCTCTTTCCCTTTTCTTTCTCTCTTTTCTTTTTTAAATACTAACATTCTGAATAGTTTAACATTTTTTCTTTCTTTCTTTCTTTCTTTCTTTCTTTCTTTCTTTCTTTCTCTTTCTTTCTTTCTTTCTTTCTCTCTTTTTCTCTCTCTCCTTTCTCTTTTTCTCTTTTCTTTTTTAAATACTAACACTCTGAATAGCTCATCATTTGATTGTAATTGTCTCGATTGGGATTACTGCTCCAACTTCCTTTCGGCATCTGCTCCGCAAATAAATAATCCAGTAAACACATATACAGGTTTTTCCAATTTATCTGTTTTATTTGTATAATATGAATCAATTAAATTTGCAGAGAGCAAACGTCCACATTTGAGACTCGCTTCTCTGAGTTTTTCAATTTCCCTGTAGAGTTTTAATACCTGATTAGGATTGTTTTTGGTAATTAAGATTTAAGTATCCAATCCCCCAAGATGTCTCATAGAGAGCACTGTCAATTAGCAGCTCACTGGGTTTTTTTCCCCCCAAGCTTAGCCAGGGAGCATCTTCTTACTTTTACAAGTGTTTTTGGGAAGGGCACGTTGGTTTAGAGACTTTGGGGATGAGGCTTGAATGTCATCTTGCAATTCGGATCTTCTGCCAGATACAAAAGCCAAAGGTGTCCCAGACCTATCAAATGGAGAAAAGACCAAATTATCCTCATAGTCCTAAATGACCTGTGAAAAGAAGGAGGGGGAGATCAATTGTTGCTGTAGGAGGCTTCAGTTCAAAAATTAGAAATAGCAATAACATTTAGGCTTATATGCCACCCCATAGCATTTTACAGCACTCTCTGGGAAGTTTACAAGGTAGAAGCATTATTTGCATATTGCCCCCAACAATCTGGGCCGTCATTTTACTGATTTTAGAACAGGGGTATCAAACTGCCCACCCATGGGCCGGACGCGTCATCTGGAAACGGCGCCCACCCCATTGCCGACAATGGCAAAACCATCCCAATACGTTGCGCGATGTCATGTGACGTCACGAGTTTGACATGTCTGCCTTAGAAAGATGGAAGGCTGAGTCAACCTTGAGCCCCATCAGGATCGAACTCCTGGCGGTTGGCAGAGTTAGCCTGCAATGCTGCATTCTAGCTGTTGCGCAAACATGTCTCCTAAAAAGAGGAGAAAGCTGAATGGTCAAATGTGGTCTTGGATTGTTTATCCTGTTTGTTTTTTTTTAAATCACAGATTGTGAGATTACTAAATAATACCTGAGAGCATTTTCAGGGTTAAAGAGGGGAAAAAAGATTTTGTAACTTAACCTTTGATCACATTCCACTCTATGAATATATCCAAGTTAAAGGCTGTTGCCTCGTTTTCTGATAATATAATTTATTGTGTGCGGTGTGAAAAAGGATTTTATTCTAAATTTCCTTTCAATCAGTTTAATTGGGTGACTCCTGGTCCTAATGTTTTAGGAGAAAAACATTTTTTTCTTTTATATAGTTCAATCCTGTCCTCGTCCCTTATCGCTTTTTTTTTTTTTAACTTAATGAGTCCCAAACATTCTAGATTTATCTCACAAGAATTTTGTTCAAGCGCTTTGATTATTTTTGCTGCCAGCTTCTGGGTTAATAGGACTGTTTGCTTTGAGGGTTGCCTGGTTCCAATGGTTTATGATGTATAAAAAAGTAATAAACTACAATTGACCGGTTAAATCCCCTAAAAGTAGTAGAATAAAAGTCTGAGGAAGAAGATAATGTAATGGTTGTATTTAAGTTCGACTGATTGGAGTGCTCTTAATATTTTTAAAGAAATAAGATACTTGCTTCTCATAGGATAAGTATATTTTATTATTGGCACAAAAACTAAGACACCAACATTGCTGTTTGTTATGAAATATTTGTGTTTGCATTTATCCTGCATGTATTCAAAGCATAATCACATATTAGTTGCAATTAGTTGCCAAGGAAGAAATGAAAGACAGAGGGCTGGAGGGAAGGATGGATGGAGGCAAAAAGGAAAAGGGAAGGAAGGAAGGAAGGAAGGAAGGAAGGAAGGAAGGAAGGAAGGAAGGAAGGAAGGAAGGAAATAAGTCTTCATTCTATTGGTATCCATTTTCTGTTAATATCAAGATTGGAAACACATTACCAGGGAAAAAAATGTCACTTCTGATGAAGCATTTTAAAAAATTTTGCAGAATCAAATTTAGGATGTCTTTGCTAAGCTGTTTTATGGTGGAGTCTACCACTGAAAATGTGATAAGTCTTCATGTAAAAATGCTGATTTGAATTAGATTTAGAATATATGTCAGCCTCAATTAGCTTTTCCTTCATCAAAATGATCTCACAAACACAGAGAATGAATCTTTATTTCCTCCTTTGCACATGGGAGGTCATTTGTCAGATTTAATATACTTCTACCTATGTCTTTCTGCATGCTTTGGGTTCAAAATGGATGACCACAGACATCAGGTAGGGGAGGGCAATACCAGAGAATATTTCCATTCTCTTTTAACGAGATGCTGGAAGTAATAACACGTTCGGTTTTAAATTGTAACTTAGAAACACAATCAAGAAAATGCTGCATGAATTCCCTTTGATCTGATATGTATATACAGTAGAATAGTGTGGTATGCTCTACTCATCATTAGTTCTGGAGAATATATATATATATATATATATATATATATATATATATATATATATATATATATATATATATATATACTATACAGCCAAATAGCTGAATAGGTCTCTTAACATTTCTTTCACTAGATGATACATGAAGTTTCATCATATGTTTCCTTTTGGGGATAAGTAGCATTATTGAAAGTGCAAAATAAAAGCCGGAGACAGGAGGAGAGGAGAGGAGAGAGGGAAATGAAGAAGGAGGGAGAGGGGGGACTGGGAGAGAGAGGGGTGAGAGAGAGGGAGAGAGAGAGGGAGGGAGAGAGGGAGAGAGGGAGGGAAGGAGAGAGGAAGAGAGAGAGAGGGAGAGAGAGAGGAAGAGAGAGGGAGGGATATTCACATATTTGAATCCCACCACTGGAGGGGAGGGGAGAGGGAGATGTGAGGAAAGGAGAGAAGAGGAGAGGAGAGGAGAGGAGAGGAAAGAAAGGAAAGAAAAGGAAAGGAAAGGAAAGGAAAGGAAAGGAAAAGGAAAAGGAAAACTTTTCAAGCCAATCTTGTTTCTGCCACAGATTGATTTTCATCTTTTGACTTTCCTTTTTTTCTTTAAACACATCAGCTCTGTCCCTTTGAAGATCTCATGAAACTGCCTATAGTCACAACTTTCTCAGCCACACCCTTCCTTTCAACCCATGCACTCTTCCCTCATATATTTGTCTGGCATGTATTTGTTTCCTATTTATTCTCTATACAGTTAAACCAGTTGTCATGATCCATTCAATCCCCTTTGTATAGGCCAGATTTAAGTTCATGTTATTTTTTTTATTAAAAAAATCCATTAGACAATAAATAATGAACGAATTCTTGGAAGGTGACTCTATTTTTACATAGGAATCTAAGAAGGACCTTTGGTTAGATCTCAGACTCAGAGTGTCAGTAATTTTCAAACATGGAACTTCAAACTTTTCTATTCTCAGAAGGAAGGTCTATGTATGTCTAACTCAACAACTATTCCTTACTGTGAAGCCAGTCTGAGTCCAAGGCACAAAAAAATACTTTCCAACACAGACACCTTCTTAGAGATATTGACATGTCCTAGAATCTTACATTCTAAAATATCCAAACAAATGTAGTAAAATACCCATCAGTTGAACCCAAAGAAGCAACTTCAATTGGTTTTCAGTGACTATCTATTTCTGATGATCATTATTCCCTTAAAATATTAAGGCCAGTACATATAGACTTTTGGTACTGTCCATGGGGTTTTCATGGTAAAGTTACTGGAGTGCATTGCCATTTCCTTCTCCAGTGGATCACATTTTGTCAGAACTCTCTGCTATGACCTGTCCATCTTGGGTGGCCCTGCGTGGCATAGCTCATAAGAAAGGCTGAGTGCAAAAGAACTGAAGCCTTTGAACTATGGTGCTGGAGAAGACTCCTGCGAGTCCCCTGGACTTCAAGGTGATCAAACCGGTCAGTCCTAGAAGAGATCAACCCCGACTGCTCTTTAGAAGGCCAGATCCTGAAGTTGAAACTCAAATACTTGGCCACCTAATAAGAAGGAAGGACTCCCTGGAGAAGAGCCTAATGCTGGGAAAGATTGAGGGCAATAGAAGAAGGGGACGACAGAGAAGGAGGTGGCTGGATGGAGTCACTGAAGCAGTAGGTGTGAGCTTAAAGAGACTCCAGAAGATGATAGAGGACAGGAAGGCCTGGAGGAACATTGTCCATGGGATCACGATGGGTTGGACACAACTTCGCAACTAATAACAACAAAAAAATATAGACTAAGTTGAGAATAGAATAAAATAGAACAGAACAGAAAAAGAACAGAACAGAACAGAACAGAACAGAACAGAACAGAACAGAATAGAATAGAATAGAATAGAATAGAATAGAATAGAATAGAATAGAATAGAATAGAATAGAATAGGAGTTGGAAGGGACTTTGGAGGTCTTCAAGTCCAACCCCTATACGATTTCAAACAAATGCTTGTCAATCTCTTTTTGAAAGCCTCTAGTGATGGAGCACCCACAATTTCTGAAGGCAAGCTGTTGATTGCTCTCATCATTAGGAAATTTCTCCTTAGTTCTAGGTTGCTTCTCTCCTTGATTAGTTTCCATCCATTGCTTCTTGTCCTGCCTTCAGGTGCTTTGAAGAGTAGCTTGACTCCCTCTTCTTTGTAGCAACCCCTGAGCTATTGGCACACCGCAATCATGTCATTCCTAATCCTTCTTTTCATTAAACTAGACGTACAAACTGTTCTTCATATGTTTTAGCCTTCAGTCCCCTCATCAAATTAGTTGCTCTTCTCTGCACTCTGTGTAGAGTCTCAACATCTTTTTTATATCATGATCACCAAAACTGGATGCAGTATTCCAAATGTGGCAAAATTATGCCCCAAAAGTCCTATTAGGTCTTTGCATGTACGCCACATCAATTTAAGCTCTTACTGTAGAGTTTTCTCTTACAAGCTGCTTTATATATTTTCAAGTATTATTGCATACTTAATGAACCTGAACAAAAAACCAAGTCTATGATTCAAGGGCCCTTCTTAATTTCTTTCCCCAGGACTTCAATATCTGACCTTTGACTTTTTACACTACATACCTTGGTGCCAGTTTTATACAATCCATTCCATTCAGCCCTTTGGTTGTAACCTAAGATAAGGCCATGTTAGTTTCTTTATTTGACTGCTCACCCTCGATGTTGTTGTTGTTGTTAATTGCGAAGTCGTGTCCTACCCATCGTGACTCCATGGACAATGTTCCTCCAGGTCTTCCTGTCCTCTACCATCTTCTGGAGTCCATTTAAACTCACACCTACTGCTTCAGTGACTCCATCCAGCCATCTCATTCTCTGTCGTCCCCTTCTTCTATTGCCCTCAATCTTTCCCAGCATTAGGCCCTTCTCCAGTGAGTCCTTCCTTCTCATTAGGTGGCCAAAGGATTTGAGTTTCAACTTCAGGATCTGGCCTTCTAAAGAGCAGTCGGGGTTGATCTCTTCTAGGACTGACCGGTTTGAACGCCTCACAGTCCAAGGGACTCGCAGGAGTCTTCTCCAGCACCATAGTTCAAAGGCCTCTATTCTTTTGCGCTCAGCCTTTCTTATGGTCCAACTTTCACAGCCATAAATTGCAACTGGGAAAACCATGGCCTGGACTATAGGCACTTTTGTTGGCCCTCGATAGGCTGATACTAATTTATTGCAATCAAACAGTAATTCTGGACTGTGCGTTTTAACTTTTGTTGAAACTGGACCTACACTCTTGAAATGGGATTTATGTTTATTATGCTGGTTATTGATTTTGTACTGCTGTGTTAGCACGTGGAATTAAGTTTGTGACTAAATTCCTGTACTGATTTTCACTGGATATTGCGTTTTATTTTATATAAGAGATAGTCCTATTTCTGTTCTTCTCATAAGGTGCTCAGCTATAGGTGCAAAATATATAAAGCTAAATCATTAGCTAGGAAAGGAATAACAAACTACTTTTCAGAAGTTAGCTGGAAAGCAAAAAACCAACTCCAAAGGGGCCTGTGGTTTTTTTTTTTGGAACCTGATGCTGTTTATTAAAAGATCTGCCAAGATACATACCTACTTTCCATCTGCTCATCCTGAACATTCATAAATATTTTATTCCAAAAATGCTTAAGCTGATTATATCGAGATTATTTTGAAACATCCTGCTTCATGGAGTGATCGGTATCTTGAAGGAAAACAAAATACACACACACACACACAAAAAAAAAAAAAAATTCAAGACAACCTGAGGAAATTGCTTAAGCCAGGCATATAATGCAATGTAATTACTACAGCTAGTAATGTCACCCCACAAGATTGTAAACGTTTAGCGCTATTATGTGATTTATATATATTAACTACTTTATATATTCCATGTTCAGCTCTAGACAATTCCTCTTCACTCAGTGGAACCCAGGCAAGCCAAAAAGGTGGGCAACCAGGCTTCTACCATTTTCTTCCTAAAATGAAATGCAGTGTAAGTTCATACTTAATTCTATAGCAGGTTTGCTAAAACCGACTTGTCTGATTTTAAGCTCATATTTTGCATCTTCATCTCAATGCCATTAAAAGGACCAACATGGCGGCAACTCACCAGCAGCTCCTGCTACAAGTTCCAAATTGTCCCTAGCTTGGTCCCTCCAACATAAACATGCAAGCAAAGAATCTGGATCAGTATCAGAAATGATATCCAATAAAGCAGAGGAAGAGATGAGGATTGATTCTTACTGTACTTACCTGCTCCATAGACAGCACAAACCATGAGTAATAGATGTATAACAGGGGTCTTCAAACATGGCCCTTTTATGACTTGTGGACTTCAACTCACAGAATTCCTCAGCCAGCATGCCTGGCTGAGGAATTCTGGGAGTTGAGGTTCACAAGTCATAAAAGGGCCAAGTTTGAATACTCCTAATTTATAGGTTCATGGATTCATCTCCATCTAAACATGGTATGGCAGGCATGTTTAGCTTTTGCAGTTCTGATTTTAGTTATGTCTGAATTAGTCCCACTTGATTTCTTTGGTCATAACTTACTGGGTTCAGAAAAAAAAAACAATTCTGAATGGCCAAAGTTAAAAACAAATAGGAAAAAAACAACACTTTAACATCTGACCACATCATTAGATTTTAATATTTTAATTAGTTAATTAGATCATGAATTTTGGTAATTATGATCAGGGCAAAGGTGATGATAGAACAAAAGTTCAATGAGTCAAATACTCCAAATATCAAAAAATGTTTGTTTGTTTATTTGTTTGTTTGTTTTCCATCAAGCAGACTTCTCCTGAAGGCACAGCAGTTTATAATAATAATAATAATAATAATAATAATAATAATAATAATAATAATAATGTTGGAAGGAACCTTGGAGGTCATCAAGTCCAACCCCCTACTCAGGCAGGTAACCCTATACCATTTCGGACAAATGGCTGTCCAGTCTCTTCTTAAAAACTTCCAGTGTTGGAGCATTCACTTCTTCTGGAGGCAGGTTGTTCCATTGGTGGCGCAGCAGTTAGAGTGCAGTACCATCTTCCGGGGTAGGTAAAATGAGGACCCAGATTGTTGGGGGCAATGTAAATATATATATACATTGCTTACTGGTGTACACCGCTTAGAGAGTGCTTGCACTTAAAGCAGTATATAAATCTCATAAATAAATAAATAAATAAATAAATAAATAAATAAATAAATAAATAATTGTTCTAACTGTCAGGAAATTACTTCTTAGTTCTAGGTTGCTTCTCTCCTTGATTAGTTTCCATCCGTTGCTTCTTGTCCTGCCTTCAGGTGCTTTGGAGAGTAGTTTGACTCCCTCTTCTTTGTGGCAGCCCCTGAGATATTCGAACACTGCTATCATGTCCCCCCTTGTCCTTCTTTTCATTAAACTAGACATACTCAATTCCAGCAACTGTTCCTTATATGTTTTAGCCTCCAGTCCCCTAATCATCTTTGTTAATGTAATCAACATATGATGTAATCATAGTCATTAAAATGGCACTTCCACTTTAAAAATGTTGCCAGATGAAAATTCAACAGAGTTCTGGTCCTCCATCTTTAAACACAGGAAACAGCCTGTATATGTTGAGTCACGAATCAATTTTGAAGAGTTTATTACATCTTTTTCCTGCAGAGACAAGCAGAGAAATACACAAGGACATTGTGATGGTTACTTATCTCACATCAGTCTCCTGAGAATCTCATAACTTTTTTTTTTTTAAAAAAAGAGGGGATGAAGAGAAGTTTGCCTTTATTCATGAATTAAATGAACAGAAAAAGAAAAAGGAAATAAAAGAAGAGAACAAAACAATGTCATAATCTTATTTATTTATTAAACGTTTATCACGCGCATGACATCAACCGTCCGTTTACTATCCCCAAAAGGAGCACATTGGCTCATGTGGTTAGGACACTGGGTTGACAAGTAGCAAGCCCGTGTCCAAACATGAGTGCTGCTGTGGAGTGGGGTGGGGTGAGCTCCAGTCCTTCATTCTAGCTCCTGCAGGACATGCAATGAGCCACAACTGGGTGTCCCATGGGCATGTTGTTGTTCATGCATCAGTTTCGATGAAGACCTTGACATCTTATGGGTTATGGGCCATCAACGATGTGTTCGTAGGTGGCTAATAAGACCGATGATGTCCCATGGGCAATGATGATGTCACTGGCTAATCTTTTCAACCAGGAAGTGCCTTGGTGCTTCTGACATAGTGTGATATGACTATCCCCAAATTCTATCCAGGAATATTGACTTTTGTGAATCCTTTAAAGTTTCCCAGTTTCTTCTCTATCTCTTTCAGGGAAATAATCCTGAAAAGATTCATCTGTTTGCTAGGAAAAATATCCTTATTCCCTCCCCTTTTTTTTCAAAAAAAAAGTGGGAGGGCATACTTATATTGGCATCCATCATGGCAGTGTGGAAGTGATGGACAGGCTTAGCTGAGAGGTCAACTTGTGTCAAAGGCTGCCCAACAGCTTGGCCAACAGACCAGATCCTGAGTGCTAATGAGGGATAAACTAGACCAGGGGTCTTCAAACTTGGCCCCTTTATGACTTGTGGACTTCAACTCCCAGAATTCCTCAGCTAGGCACGCTGGTTGAGGAATTCTGGGAGTTGAAGTCCACTAGTCATAAAGGGGCCAAGTTTGAAGACCCCTAAACTAGACAGAGAAAGGGTATTTTGCAGTTTTCATGCAAAAACAGCCCAATCTCAGAGAGATTGTAACATATTATTCATTAGAATTAAAGCTGATGGGAAAGCTTTTTTTTTTCATTTTTGCCTCCAGCTCAGCCTAAATATCAAGATTAAACTGGTCTCTCAAGAAAGCTTTTTGAAAAGTTATCACAATAGCGTTCCTTTAACAATGTCATGGTACTTTTTAAACCAGAGAAAAGCTGAAGCATAGAATTCAGTTTAGGTTACTAAAGGGATGGATGAATCTTCAAATGACACCTAAGTCAGAAACTAATGGGGAAGACAGATATTAAACAGGTACTAACAACTGTTAGTATTAAATAGTTATTTTAAATAACTTACTTTGAAAGACTCCATAATTTTCCTTCAAGGGTATAATATATATGATAGAAGAGATTTGGTTATCCATGACATTCACACAATATTGTTCATCACAAATGACATCCATAGTAGTAAGCTTTGGGTATGCAAATACGTAACTAATCTAAGGACAGGATTTGATTTAAGGCAATGTGAACGTTAATAGGAAGGGGATATAACATAAGACAGGTTTCCCTTTCTTTCTTTGTTTTACTTTAGTAGCTTTCTGCATTGAACTATTGTAAGTATCAAGCAATCGAATAAACAATAAATCCAATAAGACTTGATCATAGTAAGTGCATGTATTGTTTCCAGCCTTGGTTGTGATTTTGTTGGATTTAAATAAATGTGTTCAATGCTTGAGCTAACCGTCCAGTAGTTTCCAAGCGTCTGATGCACAAAATTAATGTGACTGCATTAAGAATTTTACAAATGTTTTACAAATGTTTACAAAGTTTTACAAATACCTCAAGTGGATTGAATGTACTGCAATACAGTATATGCAGTATATATACATATACACATACATACACACACACACACACACACACACACACACACACACACACACACACACATTTGTAGCCAGTACCCTGCTTCTGATGAAGAAGATTCTAATTTAGGAGAATTTGTGCCTTCCCCATTGTGAAGGCCGTACTGTAATGACCGTATGATCCTTTGACATCCTCTTTAATAGGAAACATTGTCTTCTTTTACATGATCTTCTTTTTCAGTTGATGTTTCTTACCATTTAAAACAGACATGTCAAACACAAGGCCCGGGGGCCAGATGCAGCCCACAAAGTGGTTTCATGTGGCCCGCGAAGCCATCCTGGAAACAGTGAGGGAATGGCCCCCGCTGCCTTGGCCCTGGCCCAGGCCGGCCGGGAGCCAATGTACAATTTTGTGGTGGCCATCTATGTTGAAATGCATTCAGTCTTAGCTCCACAAGACTGTCTGGAAAAAGCGAGGAACCAGACCCTGCCGTGTCGGCCCCGCCCCCTGGGTGCATGCTGGGTGCACCTTTGTGAGGAATGAAGAAATGCACCATCACCTGGAAGTGGCCAGCAAATGGCCCTTGCCTACTTCACATATCCGGCTTGATGGGCTCTGCCCTGGTCCCACCCCTTTCTGCCAGAGGCCCTCAGATCTGTCCCACTCCTGCCCAGGCCCCCTTGACGCGAATGATGTAGAGCTGGCCACGTCCACCCAGTAGGCCACATCCACTCCACCCACGCCCACCCAGTAGGCCGCACCCACCCAGCCCCCCCGAGGGCAACCGCAATGCTGATGCGGCCCTTAATGAAATTGAGTTTGGCACTCCTGATTTAAAAGAATCCATTGAAATTCTTGATATGTAAAGAGAAAAGTGGTGGCAATTTACAGTTTACAGTTTGCAGAAGTTCTCTGCAAACTTTCCCAGAGCTTCTGCTGTAGGACAGCTTTTCAAAATGCAGAGGGAATCATGGGCCCGTGCTAGATTACAAATGTCTTCTCCAACTAAGAACATTTGGCTAATCAAAAAGTTTGGATGCACTGGAGGGTTATGAAATCAGGTAAATGAGGTTGACATAATGGGAGTTCTTCTCATTCATAATGAAAAATAACACCTCAATTTAACAACTCAGTGAAGGGTAACACCTCAATTTGACCCTCCTCTACTTATTCAGTCTCATTAACTTCAATTGATTGACTCGCGTGTGCTACCTCTGCTTTCAGGACGTGTTCGCTGATCTTCCAATTTCACCTTTAAAAAAAGAGAGAGAGAGAGAGAGAGATTATGGGAAACACACTTCCTGCTTATACTCAAAATATTATCAACTGTCCATTATCCAGTGACAAAATGTTAAACTCTCAACATGAAGGCACAATCTTTTAGTGGTGATGTGCTTTAGAGTCCTTCCTTCCTTCTTTATTTATGGCTCTGCTCACGTTGAGTAAAGCCCTACATTGCTTGAGATCAGATTATCTGGCAGACGGTCTTTTTCCAAAAGTCCAATTTGATCCAGCTGATAGGGCATGTTTGCAAATCCCATCAGCCAAAGAAAATAGGCCTTTTCCTGTAGTAGCCACTGCATTGTGGAATCTTTTCCCCTCAGACAGCGGAATGACCCCAAACTTGTTGGCCTCTCATAAGGCTTTGATAACTTGGCTATATATCTGAGTGTGTGGCTCGTAATATATTCCAAGCCCCTATTTTTTTGGCTTTACTGTTACTTGGTTAAATCTCAGCTACCGTATGCACTTATTTCTTTCAGATGTTTTTAATTGTTTCATTTGTATTGTTTGAACGGTTTTATACTTTTAGAACTATAAGCCATCCAGAGTCCCTTGGTTGAGATGGGTGGCTATAGAAATTGGGTAAGCAAACTGCACCTTCACTCAAAATCTTATATTTCAGCTCCTCCGGTTCCTGTGTCAGTCGCTGATCTGGATTCATTCTGCCTTTCCACCTGGCCTGAACAGATCCAAGCATACAGTATTTAGTATGGAGATCCGAGCACGCTTTCTTATTTCCCAGGGATCCTAAATAAAAGTTACATAGAGGAACACATCTTCCAGAGAAGAGCAGAAGGAGGAATTGCTCCAAAGAATCTAGTCCATAAACATTTCATTTCAGAATGTGGAAGTGGCTTCAGTTCCCCCCTCCAGCAAAGAAAGGAGGAGTGATGGATGGATGGATGGATGGATGGATGGAAGGATGGAAGGAGGGAAGGATTTGGATCACAGCCATGCAAACAGAGGGCTTCTTGCCAAAGAGAGCTTCCCACAGTCCACCCCTGGCAAATGTGCCTTTTCTAACTTTTTCCCATCAGACCCACTTAGCGTGATGAGGCTCTGCCACTGTTAGAACATTGCTGCTATTGTCAGAACCAGGAAACACATTTCTGGTGATGTTCCTGGGAATAAGAACCTAATGCAGAGGGAATTTCTCTCTAGTTCTTCATTAACATTTCATTTATTACAACAAGGGAGTCATAAGAGTTTCCTTTTAAGCAAATTAGGTCACAGGGAAAAAAAAATACACAGCATGGAAACACAATGTATTACTACGGAGAACAAAAGAGGTAGTTAATAAATTATGATAATGGCGTTAGTCTACTACTGGTGCTGAGTGGCAGATTTAAATATTGTAAAATTTACTTAGCAAGGGGGACCCTCTTGAATGTATTCAGAAAAAAAGTTCCTTCCTCCCTCTTTTGCTGTGTGGATTGTCATTCCTCCCTGGATTAGTTCACCCTGAGGGTGTGTAAGCAGCCAATTCTAAACATTTCCTTGCTGCAAAGCCAGAGGAGATGCTTAAATTTGCCTAGGGTGTTACACACTAATCAGGCCACAGAAAAACAGAATAACAGAGTTGGAAGTGATCTTGGAGGTCTTCTACTCCAGTGATTCTTAACCTTTTTGAACGAATTGCCCCTTTGAGCCAATGAGGAAGTTGTCATCGCCCCCCTCCCCCACCATAACCTCTCAATCACAACATAGGAAATCATTCTTCAATTTATGCAAACCCTTTTTTGTTTTCTTTAAAATTGTCATCAGGACATATCGATGCAAATAATTTATTTCCAGTCTTTTCCCCATATCTCCCATATTCTGGCCAATGGCGTGCCACTGTATGGGTAGAGGCTGCTGCACAACGCACATGAAGATAAGCGATGCATATTCACATATGTATGGCATTCTGTACTGAAGCTGGCTGGAGGAACATTTGAAAACACAATTCAATCCACTAATAGCGAGTGATCTGATGTTTATGTATGACAGATATACAGCGATTCACTGTATGAAAAAGTCTCAAAAGTGTCCCCAAAACGTCTCACTCAATCGCCCCATATTGCCCTCTTTTCATTCCACGTCGCCCCTTTTCATTCCATCGCCCCCCTGAAAAATGAAATCGCCCCCTGGGAGGCAATATCGCCCAGGTTAAGAACCACTGTTCTAGTCCAACCTCCTGCTCAGGCAGGAAACCCTATATACAATCTCAGACAAGATCCCAGGCCTTCATCCAGCTTCTCCTTCCCTACTCACGGCTCTATTTCATGCTGTTTTGTTTTGT
The DNA here is from genome assembly GCF_016545835.1 of Crotalus tigris. NCBI lineage: Eukaryota > Metazoa > Chordata > Lepidosauria > Squamata > Viperidae > Crotalus > Crotalus tigris. The sequence goes on along the minus strand of NW_024098398.1, from coordinate 526,800 downwards.
TTTGAGTTTTGTTTTCTTTTGTTTCTGCTCAGGCTGCTGTTTTGTTGTTGCTGGTGTTGTTTTGTTTTCTTCAAATTTAAAATTCCAGGATCTGGAAAAACTTAAATGAAAGAGACGGTGGGGAATTTCCATCCAAAGCTTGTGAAGAAGTCATCCAGTTTTCTGCTTTTCAGGAGTCAATATGGAACAATAACAATAACCCCCAAGATATACTGGAGAACATCCTTAATCCCCCAAAATGTTTAGCTCATCATCTTTCTTTTTCAATCCTGTTTCTGCCTCCATGATTAAAAAAAAAAAAAAAATCTGCATTTTAACCATCTTAATTTTTCACAGCATACTTACCTCTTTTCATCATACCCAACTGATTCTTATTGATTTTTGCTCTTTTATTAAATATATATTCAGGGGCAGGCTGTGTTATTTGTCATTTGCACACATATTACAGGACCTAAAGAGAAATTATCTCACTTTCCTTGTAAAGCCTGTGATGCATTTTGAAGAGGCAAATTTAAACAACCATTTTCAAAGAAAGGTAGGCAATTGATATCCCCGGAGAAAAAAACAGCCTTCTGATAAATAAATAAATATGCTTTCTATACACTGACAAGCACATACACATACATAACCAAAGTGGATTGGGGTATGTTCAGATAATAGAATCAACATGAAACTGAAGACACATTTGTATTATAGCTTCTGTTAAAGATCATACTGAAAAATCATCATAAATGTTTCTCCCAAGAACAATTTTTTTCTAAAAAAAATGATATAGATATAGTTAGATTGTTAGATAGATGAGAGATAGACAGACAGAGACAGAGATAGAGATAGCGAGAGAGATAGCGAGAGAGAGAGAGAGAGAGAGAGAGAGAGGTAGGGAGGTAGGGAGGTAGGGAGGTAGGGAGGTAGGGAGGTAGATAGATAGATAGATAGATAGATAGATAGATAGATAGATAGATAGATAGATAGATAGATAGATAGATAGATAGATAGATAGATAGATAGATAGGCAGGCAGGCAGGCAGGCAGGCAGGCAGGCAGGAAGGCAGGCAGGCAGGCAGGCAGGCAGAGACAAATATGGAAGGATGGAGGGATGCAGGGATGGATAGATGTAGACAAATTAGTTGAACCAATCAATTTGGTTCAATTTCTGCACATCCCAGAAAACCAACTGATTTCATGAATATGAAGTCAGGAGCAAAAGGGGTTAATACATCATCCCAACTTTCACAAAAATACCTTTAGATATTTCACATCTGGCAGAATCCTCTTTCTGAAAAGGAAAATGAATCCATAGTTTGTCTTCTTCCACCAAAAGGAGCTATTAGTGAGGTTAAATCACTTTCCCTCTAACATCTGCATTTAATTCTAGATTCATCTGGCAAATTATGTTTCATTTCTGTTGTCAGACATTAAACACAGCATTTGGATTTTCAATAGCAGAAATCTGAACCGGAGGGTATACTTTGCGAAAGGAAACATGGCTAAATTTATTTCAAGTTGATAATCCCTCTGAAAAAATGTGAAAATGACTAAAGAATTGGAATAGCCCTCAACTGCATAGAGTTGTGTGCATGAGAAGGACCAACTTAAAAAGAGGTGTCAGAACTGAATCTTTATTTTCTGTACTAATTAATAAACATCACGCTGTGAGTAACTAGGGATAATATTCTAATAAGAAAAATCAATAAATTTGCACTCAGGGTCATGGTAATTGCTGCCACCGAAAAGGGGAAAAAAATATTTCTTCCATTGATCCCCCCAGCAAACTTCTAACTAAAAAGGAAAGAAAGAAAGCCAATTACTGCCATGTGCTTCTGAAAATGATAAGATTAAAAAAAAGCTAATTATGTGGTTTGTTTTTTTTTTTGAATAACTACAATTTTTGATGAGCAAGGGCATTTGTACTTCAGCACAGAGGCTATTACTCTTAACTAATTAAAATAATTGACAGTCCTGTAGAATGCCTTAGAAAACTTGCAAGACAAACATCTCAGACAGTGTCATGAGTTACAAAATGTAGGTAGATGCCACATTGATCAGATCAAAACCGAGATGGCAACTAGGTTGTTAGCAAAATCTTTAACTCACTTCTCAGTCAATGTGACAAATACCAGCTCAGATTCCATGAAACTATTTATTTTCCCCCCTTAAATATTCTGGATCTTAAGACCTCAAGTTCCACCTTTCTGGCAACTGCTCAATTATATTGGACTAGAATTTATCAAGAACCAGCCACACATCTATTGTACAACAAACAGAATGGAAAAGCTGAGATTTAAATCCATGAAATTAACCATCAGGCAGAAACCTTGGCGCTCTGTTTGATTTAGATCCTAATATATTTTTGCCATACATGTAGTTCTCATTTGTTTAGTGCAGGGGTCTTCAAACTTGGCTCTTTTATGACTTATGGAGTTCAACTCCCAGAATTCCTCAGCCAGGCACGCAATGGAAATTTTGGACTCGAATGAGGTCATAAATCAAGAACTATCTGAATTAAATTTGCCATCTTTTCCTCTCAGTCCTAACTATGGCATACCCATTGCCAAGACAGACCAGCGTATAACAAATCAGTATCAAGACGAATGACACTGAGATATCCATTCATCCCCTACGAAGCCCTGGGTTTTTAAATGTTACTACTATTGAGCAGAGACATCACCCTGCCAAGAAAAGTGCATATAGTCCAGGCCACGGTTTTCCCAGTTGCAATGTATGGCTGTGAAAGTTGGACCATAAGAAAGGCTGAGCGTCAAAGAATTGAGGCCTTTGAACTATGGTGCTGGAGAAGACTCCTGCGAGTCCCTTGGACTGCAAGGCGTTCAAACTGGTCAGTCCTAGAGGAGATCAACCCTGACTGCTCTTTAGAAGGCCAGATCCTGAAGTTGAAACTCAAATACTTTGGCCACCTGATGAGAAGGAAGGACTCACTGGAGAAGAGCCTGATGCTGGGAAAGATTGAGGGCAATAGAAGAAGGGGACGACAGAGAATGAGATGGCTGGATGGAGTCACTGAAGCAGTAGGTGTGAACTTAAATGGACTCCAGAAGATGGTAGAGGACAGGAAGACCTGGAGGAACATTGTCCATGGGGTCGCGATGGGTCGGACACGACTTCGCAATTAACAACAACAACAACAAATTACATAAAATGAATATTTATGCTCTGTGAGAGTGGGAGTTCCTTGTACTTTAGCTCAGGGATCCCCAACCCCAGGTCCATGGCATGCCAGCAACCGGTCCGCACAAACAAGCAAAGCTCCATCCGTGAGATGCAGGCAGCACACAAAACCACACCCTCTCCGATCTGTGGAAAAACCGCTCTCCACGGAACCAGTCCCTGGTGCCCAAAAGGTTAGGGACCTCTGATTTAGCTGCTTTGTTTAAAATCTGAATTTAAGAAGCATTATGGCATGTCACATCTTTTAAGAGCAAAAAGACAACAGGCCAAATAAACACTGTTCTGGGAGAATTACAAGTAAAGGATCCTTCCTAATCCAAAGATTTGGCTTGGCCCGTTGTGTTCTTGTTTGCTTGTTTGTTTTTATGTCGTGTCATTTATTCTTTTCCTTGGAAAGAGAACCGGCTCCTGAAGAACCCATATAAACCTACATCATTCCCAAAGATGCTGCTTCTTTCCGTTTTGCAGTCTATATTTATCCTGCTCCACCCTGAAAACAAATAAATAAATAAACTGCTGTAAAGTTCTCATGAATGGTACTTTATGCATGGTTCAAGGGAAATGCAAGGTAATGTTTCCTCATTAATGGATTAACCCTTGTGTTGAACCGTGACGGATGAGGCTGTTCTTCATTGAGGTTCACTTTAGGTAATCTATATCTCAGCTGTTTGCAAAACAGAATATAGGCTGGCGGCTGTAATAAAGTTCAATGCTGTTTGGGTGCTATCAAGTTGCAACCTGCTGCTGTTGCATCTTGTTAGAGCTTTGTTTCACAAACATCTTGTGTTGGGGGGGCAGCTTGAAGTATATATAAGACAAAATTGGGAATCTGGGGGAAGGACAGAATGAAGACTTGACTACAAGTAGTCCTCAAACTTACGACCACAAGTGGGGGGCAGAACTTTCATTGCTGTTAAGAGAGGGGTGCCTGCTTTTACAAATGTTTTATACCACGGTTGTTAAATGAATTGCCACAGTTGCTAAGTGAATCATGCAGTTGTTAAGCTAATCCAGCTTCTCTTCCACTGACTTAGCTTGTTCGAAGCCAACTGGGAAGCTCACAACTGGCAATTGCACGATCCTAGGATGCCGCAACCATTGTAAACGCATGCCAGATGTCAAGCCCTTGAATTTGGATTGCATGACTGTGGGGATGCTGGCAGTTGTAGATGCGAGGACCAGCTGCTACTCTCTTTTTTCAGTGCTGAGATAACTACAAATAGTCACAAAAAGATTTTAATAAATTTCTGGATCGCAGAATCAGAATAGAGCTGGAAGGGATGTTGAAGGAAAAGTCTTCATCATGGTTCAGTCCAAGCCGGGAATAAACAACATGGCGACTGCTTTAGAAAGAAGGCTGCAATTTATTGAAGAGGAGAGCCAGACAGAAAGATGGCTCTCGAAGAAAAAAAGCAAGCACATGTAGGGAGTGGGTTTTTTGTACCCTCTGGAGCCTTTTGTTTGGAGTTGTTCCTGTGGCATGAACTTTCACCTGAGTCTGAGTGTGCCCTTTGTTATCTCTGTGTTAATCCTATTATGTCCTGTCTTAGAGTTTGGGTGGGATATGTAGATTTTAGGTGTCTTTGTCTTCTTAATCTTCTAGCTTTAACCTTCCTGAATGGTTTACATCTGCATTTCTACAGAGCTGGTTTCTGCATGGGGGAGGGAGGCTTAGGACTATTAAGAAAACTGGGCATGCTTTTCTGCCTCTTTAAGATTCTTTGAGAAAAATTTTTTTTTGCCCTTTTAATATTTCCTTCTCTGGGGGGCTGACTTCCTACAGGACCTTTATGGTCTTCTAGTCCAACCCCTTGTTCAAGCAGGAGACTTTATACCAGTGGTTCTCAACCTTTTTAATGTCGTGACCCCCAACTGATCGTAAGTCAAGGACTATCCAACCAGTCGTAAGTCGAGGACTACTGAACCGGTCATAAGTCTAGGACTTTCCCTGACCGGGAGCACCGCGCATGCGTGGTGCTGCCCCCTGCACCGGCCGAGGCATAGCTGGCAAGCAGCAGAGACGGAGCAGGCCGACCACTGGCTGGGCCACCAGCTGGCCCAGGCCAAGGGAGGTAAGGCACCCACCTAGCCCCACGTGTGCCAGCAACCCTCCCTGTGCCTGCCAGCCTCCCACCTCCCACCCCTGGCCCTCTTTTACTTACATTTTTAATAGTTGCTTAGCATGGAGGGGTGGAAACTTGCAGACAGCTCGCCTTCGCTGCAGACAACTTGCAGCACAGTTTGCAGAATGGAACTTTTGGCGGGCTCAGCAGGACAGAGACAGCCTGAACAATTCCTATTGGCTTTTGAAAGCCAATAGAGTTAGACTCTATTCAAGTGAGTCTATTCTATTGGCTTTCAAAAGCCAATAGAATAAAAGGGAGTAGCACAGCTAAGGAAAAGGGGAAAAAAATGGCGGACTGCGTTGTTTGGCGACCCCCGTGAAATGGTTGTTCAACTCCAAATGGGGTCCTGACCCACAGGTTGAGAACTGCTGCTTTATACTATTTCAGACAAGTGACTATCCAGTCTCTTCTTAAAAACCCTCAGTGATGAAACAACTTCCGATGACGAGCTGTTCCAGTGATTAATTGTTCTCACTGTTAGGAAGTTTCTCCTTGAGGACTATCTATATCTTGCTTCTTTGGGTCTTTTCGAGTTCTCTTCCTTCCAATCTGAATTCATGTTTTAGGCCTAAGCAAAAAAAATCTCATTCATTGTTTTGTTGAAGGAAAAGTCTTCATCATGGTTCAATCCAAGCTGGGAATAAACAACATGGCAACTGCTTTAGGAAGAAGGTTGCAGTTTATTGAAAAGGAGAGCTAGACAGATTCCAGTCTTTCTGACAAGATTATCACATCTGCAATTCTGCAGACTTGGTTTCTGTTTGGGACAGAGAGACTTGGGTTGGGGGTTGGTTTCTGCCTTTAAAATCCTTTAGGGAAATATATTCTGCCTTTTATTTTTATTTTTTTATTTTTTTTTTAATTGAAAATTTTTAAAATTTTACAAAAAAGTTCCCTTCCCCGAACCCTCCCAACCCACCCCAACCCTCCCCCAACCTTCCCAGAGCTGAATACAGGCTTGATTAAAATTTAAAGGAAAAAATTTTAAACACAAATAAACCATATACAAATTTGGTTACAATAATTAAACAAATCATAAAACATTTTAACACCAATATTTAAAAAACAGAAAGAGAAAAAGAAAAGAAACAAGAAAAAGAAGAAGAAAGAGAGGAAAAAAAATTAGAAAAAGAAAAAAAAATCTAAAAAATATCTTAAACTTTAAATATAAATTATTCAAAAGTTAAATAATATTTTTATATCATACTTGTATTGTATAAAATTTATCCATCTTTTCCATACCAAAAGGTACTTCTCTTGTGATTGATCTTTCAAGAAAGCCGAAATCTTTGCCATTTCCGCTAAATAAGAAACTTTAAGAAACCATTCTTGCAAAGTAGGCAAAGATTCCTTCTTCCAACATTGCCCTACTAACAACCTAGCCGCTGTAATTAGATTTAACATTAATATAGTTTCTTTACTGTCACAATCGGAAACAATACCCAACAAAAACAATTGTGGAGTAAATTTTATCCTTCTTTTAAAAATTCTTTGAATATTCCACCATATCTTAATCGAAAAAGCTTTTGTTTTTGCATAACCACCAAATATGATAATATGTGGCATCCAAGCAACCTTTTAAATATTTCCAGAAATATTTATTTGTCTCAGGGCGCTGACTTCCCACAGTTTCTAGTTTTCCCCCAGACCAAGTGTCTTTTTTCTTTTTAGCCAGAGGCATGACAACATTATGTTCACTTCGGATCAGTACCTCTGCATATGACTATCTTCTCCAAGACAGAAATCTGTCACTTATTGTTGGTGGGAAACAATGTGTTATATTGCAGAAAGATGTCTCTAGTCCTTCGTGGTCCATTCGCACTATAACATCTGTTTTTGTCACTTTTCTTTTTTTGTAATATATTTCATTGACTTAAAAAAAAACATAAATCCCTTAATAATTGGTGAACAGTGTGTTGTCTGGGTTACATTTGTAAAACAATCATTAACAACTGATTTCTATAATCCATAATCCACATAATGGTTTTAGTTGATTTCCTCTTTTCCCAAAATATCCTCTTTTGCAAACATTGAGTTAATACAATGCTTATTGTTTTGATAGATAACAATTAAATATATAATTTTCTTCCAATATTCCTAAAAATAATAATCACATCAATATAATCTTTCTTTTCTATCCAATCCTTCTGGTTGCCTTATCATAGATCCTGTTACAGTCCTTATTTTAATTTGTTTCTCCCACCAAATTCTAGGCATTCTTACTGGTTAAGATTTTCTCAAAAATTAATTACATTTAAAAATTTAACTCTATTTGGAATAGAATAGAATAGAATAGAATAGAATAGAATAGAATAGAATAGAATAGAATAGAATAGAATAGAATATCTTTATTGTCATTGTGTATCCCACAATGAAGTTAAGTGCTGTCCACAGTGCACACTACACACAAGTAAAAACCCAGAAGTAAAAACATGGACAAGGGCAAGAAGGTGGCTCAGAATGCAAATCAAATTTGATTTAAATGAAATTAAATGATTAAATATATTCAGAATAATATACAAACACCTACTATAAGAGCCATTTGAGCTGGCATTGATTTCTGATGACTTATGGACTTCTGGTGCCCCCTCAATTATTTCTATGTATTGACTAACACTCGTTAACACTTACGATTGGATGATGATGTGGCAGTCAAACAAGAAGTGCAAGGAGGCAAATGACAACGATCGTATCATTACAACCTGACTTATGGACTTGTATTAGATATTGCAAGCTGATGGAACAAATAATGTCATTGGGTTATTTGTGCAGCACGTCCTTTGCACAAGTCTTTTGGGCACCACTATTTTGGCCGGTAGCGGATGCCCAGAGTGTCCTGTGGCAAAGAATTAAACCTTCATGCCAGACTTCATTCTTGTTGATGGTCTTTGCTTGCAGCACAATCACAACTCAGGAAGGTGAACCATTCCACGTGTTTATTCGATGCATTTGTTACTCCATTCTAGGAAGCACAGATAGTTTCACAAAACATTCTAACACTCAATAGTTCAGGCCCTACTTTCATCTATAGCAGTGGTTCTCAACCTTTTTAATGCCACGACCCCCAACCGGTCGTAAGTCGAGGACTACTCAACCAGTCGTAAGTCGAGGACTACTCAACTGGTGCAGCACCGTTTGCAGAATGGGACTTTTGGCGGGCTCAGCAGGGCAGAGACAGCCTGGACAATTCCTATTGGCTTTTGAAAGCCAATAGAATTAGACTCTATTCAAGAGAGTCTATTCTATTGGCTTTCAAAAGCCAATAGAATAAAAGGGAGTAGCACAGCTAAGGAAAAGGGGGAAAAAATGGCAGACTGCGTTGTTTGGCGACCCTCGTGAAATGGTCATTCGACCCCAAATGGGGTACCAACCCACAGGTTGAGAACCACATCTATACTAATGCAAGACACTGAAAACTGAACTTGTGGGTTCCACTTATTTCTACAGACACACACTCACATACTCACATACCCCATTTGGAAGGGCTCTAGCATAGCAAATAGAATGTGTTAAGCCATCTCTCTGAATTTGAGCTAATTTTTGTTCTGCTGAGGACAATGAAATTAAATTAGCTTAAAGTGGAGTATTTTACCATTGGTAGCTACTGAAGTGGGATGTGTTCACTGTAAAATAATTAGCCTTCTTTCTTTCCTTCCTTCCTTCCTTCCTTCCTTCCTTCCTTCCTTCCTTCCTTCCTTCCTTCCTTCCTTCCTTCCTCCCTCCCTCCCTCCCTCCCTCCCTCCCCCCCTTCCTCCCTCCCTCCCTCCCTCCCTTCCTTCCTTCCTTCCCTCCCTCCCTCCCTCCCTTCTTGAATATGGCTGAAATTCAGATACAGCATCTATTTATTTCTAACCTTGCAACTGGGTCCAAGTTTCAGATGAAACTCAATCAATCTTACTAAAGGGAATTTTTCTATTCATGTTAGTCATCCCTTTGCTGCAAGCCTTTTTTTTCTGTTCTAAATAACAACATCAAAAACAATAACATGAAAAACCCACCATGTTGTTAGATCAACTAGCAAACTCTTTGCAAAGACCCAATTGGGGGGGGGGACAGAAGCTTGATGCAGAATGTAAAGCCTGCAAAATAGTTTAAAACAATAGATGTTATTGCATATCCACAATGGATCTGCTTCAAGCTGGGGGCACATAGACTCTGATGTAAGTATAAAAGGTAACTGAGTAGACCAGGGGGTCTTCAAACTTGGCCCTTTTATGACTTGTGGACTTCAACTCCCAGAATTCCTCATCCAGGCACGATGGCTGAAGAATTCTGGGAGTTGAAGTCCACAAGTCATAAAAGGGCCAAGTTTGAAGACCCCTGGAGTAGACCAATGCTGTTTTCAAGTTGCAGAAAGCCCTCTCGTATCAACTGGTTGACTTTTTCCTGTTTCCCATTATTCAGCATACCAATTAAGCCTCCCTCCATTCAGTATCTTCCAAGTGTATAATTTGCAGATAAAATCCTTATCTGCTTTGCTCTTGCCCGAAGTCAGTGGAGCGGCTTTCCCTTTTTTTAAATAAAATAAAATAAACAGTTTTGAACACAAACCAGCCTGTTGAAATGCCAGTCTTAACTAGATTTTTTTTTTTTTTTTTTTTTTAGCATTTAATAAGCTGTAAACTGCAGAAGCTATTTGCAGATGAAGTCTCGTGTTTGTCCATCAGCAGGAGGCTGGGAGCATAAATTAATTGAGTGAAAGTTAAAAGACGGACAGCATGGCTACATTTATGCAAATACCTCCCTAGCACATCTAACAGAAGAGGAAAAGTAGCTTGTAAACTGATTGGTTTGGGTTTGGACCAAAATCCACAGGGCCCCTTTAAACCAGAGCAGATTGTGCCTACAACAATTAAGGCCTCCAGTTTGGATTCTTTTTTCTATCCCCCTTGTTGTTATTAAAACATTCTTGCCTGCTAGATAAGAAATACCAGTGAAAAGTTCTCTCTCTCTCTCTCTCTCTCTCTCTCTCTCTCTCTCTCTCTCTCTCTCTCTCTCTCTCTCAGCAGCCGAATACTGAAATCCAATGAGAGAACCTGCTTTTCTGTTTCAAGTTTTCTGACTGATTGAGCCAGGCTAAAATAAGTGGCTAAGAAAAAAAAAAAAAAAAAAACCAAGAAAACGCATGTGTCTTTCGCCATATGTCAGTCTCGTCTGTTTGTTTCTTTTATTTGGATCCCAGGCATGCAAAACCTGGTACACCAAAGGTTCTGTTTAATTAGCTAGCTAAAAGCTTAAGCCAGGGAGATCAGGACAGATGCTAGAGGTATTAACCTGGGCCCTGTTCAGAAACTCTTACAAATATTTCTTCTTTCTTCTGTAGATTTTAAGGCTCGTAGCAGGGCCAAATCCTGACTGGGACCCACAGGAGAGGGAAAGGCTAGAAATAAATGTTATGCACTTACTGTAGTGACAAGTGCTTTATTTCCATATACACCGCTCATCTTTCTTTCTTTCTTTCTTTCTTTCTTTCTTTCTTTCTTTCCTTCCTTCCTTCCTTCTTTCTTTCTTTTTTTCATCTTGGTCTAATTTATCTATCTCTAACATCTCTCTGTCTGTCTATCTATCTATCTATCTATCTATCTATCTATCTATCTATCTATCTATCATCTATCTACAGTTAGAACAATTAATCAGTGGAACAACCTGCCTCCAGAAGTTGTGAGTGCTCCAACACTGGAAGTTTTTAAGAAGAGACTGGACAATCACTTGTCTGAAATAGTATAGGACAGGGGTCTTCAAAGTTGGCCCTTTTATACCTTGTGGACTTCAACTCCCAGAATTATTATTACTATTATTGTTGTTGTTGTTGTTGTTGTTGTTGTTGTTGTCGTCTCTTTACCTACCTTTCTTTCTTTCCTTCCTTTCATCTCTTTATCTCTGTCTCTCATAATGTACATCTATTCTGTCTCATAGTGTACATCTATTCTGTCTGTCTATCTATCTATCTATCTATCTATCTATCTATCTATCTATCTATCTATCTATTATGTATCATTATCTATCATCTCTTTCTCTGTCTCTCTCTCTCCATATCTACCTACCTACCTACCTACCTACCTACCTACCTACCTATAGCAATAGCAAAAAAATATTTGAGCAATCTTAAATAATTGATAAACAATTCATGGGATGGAAAAAAGAAGAAAGAAAAGAGATATAGCTGTGGTCCCAAAATGGATGGCCAACGTGCCAATTGGAAAGAATTATGTAATTCACCACATGCCCATGACATACCTTCTCCCTTTGGCTCACTTTCCTTTTGAAGACAGACTTAATTTTCTCTCAGTGCACTATTTATTATGAAATTTAATTACTGGAAATTTGGGGGAACCATGTGGGACGAGTGAATAGACATGGAGAAGCCTGATGTGCTCTTTGCAGGGGACATGGCAAGCTCTCATGTTTCCAGCCAAATGAGCAAGCCACAGGTGTGAGTAGATGCAGCAGGTGAACCAAATCTGATGCTAGTATAATGAGGAAGTCAC